>NW_026854208.1:0-61664 GCF_026571515.1 Ruditapes philippinarum | reverse complement strand
TTCGCAAAAATGCTTTTTAGTTGTTTCCTCAATTCTCTAGCTTTGTTTAGATCAAACATATTTATTTCTATGAAAATTTGGTCCCACTTCCGGTTTGTTCCGGGCGAGCGCAATAGTTTTTCACTCATAACATCGCTTTATGTCAGACGAATTATTCCATTTTTGTATAAATATGTTCAGAGAAATATTGCCTTTCAAATTAAATTTCTTGAAATCACTTTAAGGCACTTGATGTAAAATAATTTTATTTTTACGTTTTTAATAACGTTAGCGTTTTTAAAGTTGTTTATCCGGACGTGACGTCATCCCCGTTAACGGAATGCTGACTGTATTGTTTTAATACCCAGCGTATGCTGAAGTTTATATCTCTTTCTGTGACTGTAAGCAAAAATCACGAAAAGTAACTCCTAAAATTTTAAGAACCTGATATATACAACTAATTTTCAACAGAAAACACAGCAATTAGTTTTCGGAGGAAGTGGTTATTCCTAGGTAAAGCTAAATAAATTAGAACTTAATTAAAATTGAAGATAATCGCCCAATGGGGTCCCCTCGAGAGGTATATTCCGATCCGAAACGTAACATAATATGACAGATATTATTAATATTGTGTGCCCCCCACTTTAGTGGGTTTCGCATGTAGATTTATCCAGTATTTCTAAAGTTATTGCCCATGAATTAGTAAAAATTTGTAATTTTCAAGTTGGGTCGTGCGTAGGTCAAAAAGTATTTGACCTAGAGTCATGAAACTTTATAGAAATGAATTTTGGTCAGCATGTGTAGTTGTGCACCTGGTGTTTGATTGTGGATTTATTCAGTATTTGTAGAGTTATTGCCCTTGACTTAGTAAAAACCGTTCCATTATGTTGTGTTATGTGTTCCTTGGGTGCTACAGTTAGAATCAACCAACTTAACAGGGATACCCATAATCATAATGACTATGTTGAATCCAGTTGCCATTTAATTTCATCCTGTCAAATAAACGTGTCAATAGCATTCTCAGGAAATGCTAATCAAAATGAAGGGGATGTGCCCCCTTCTGTTGTTTGGGGGTTTGAAGGGGCGGCAGTCCCCTTTATCGCCAAGAAAATTTTGGACATGTGACAGACTAAAAATGGCCTCAAGTCGATTGCAAGGTAACGTGTTATCAACGCTGAAAAGCCTTTTATTTATCTCAATCCATTGAGAAGTTGCAGCACTTTGAAATCAGTTTCGATGAAGAAAAAAAACAACCAATGCAAAATAGTGATTTTTGGCAATTTTGAGACGTCCCCCCGTTGATAATGTTACATGAAATATAAGATTGAGCATGTTTTTACAGATGCTATAGTCCAGTCAACATTTGTTCCATGTTTCATCAGTATTGAATAGTAAAAAAACGTCGCACAAATAACATAATTCGAACCAACAACGATAAGGGGTAAGTGGTTGATGAAACACATTGGTACAAAACATATGATTCTATGTCGGTTTTAAATAAAATATTCTTTAACAAAATTCAATGATAGACTTATCACCTAGAAACAAATGTAATCTAGAGTTGACTTTTCTCTCTATTAGTTCTGTTTATTTCGTCTTTTAGAAATAGATGAGTGCTCGACAAACCCGTGTGAAAATGGAGGAACTTGTATAGACGAGTATAACGCCTTCCATTGCAATTGTACTGAAGTAGGGTTTGTTGGCCGCAGGTGCCAAATACGTGAGTTCCAAAGACTGTTTTTTAATTGTGTGTTGTTTCAATGTCTAATGGAACATCGCCACTTAAAGATCCTGTAACACAAAATTTTTAAGGTTTTATATCATAAATATAATGCTCAAATTAAGATTTATCAATATTCTAAGATCTAAAGAGCATTGTTTATAAAGATATTACCGAATTTTACATTTCATGTTAATAAAGGGAGGTTATAAGAAATGTATTTTCTATAAAGTCTAAGTCAGATTTGTCTGTAAGAAATGAATGCATATATTTTAATGATTACTTATAATATTGACAAATATTTGCAGTACATATTTTACATATTCTTCGATGTTTTGAAAATTGTTTTATCAGCATAATTATATACATATATAAAATTTCACTTAAGTGTGGTAACAGCCAGCCCGCATGGCTCATTCGGTTAGAGTGCGAGACTTGTAATATCGACATTGTGGGTTCGATTGCCGGGCTGGCCAACTAAAATTACTAATCAGTCTTTCGGATGAGACTTTAAATCGAGGTCCTGTGTATGTGTGCTTTAACACTTGGCACGCTAAAGAACCAGGAGAAGCTTCTGGAATTTGGGCATCTTTCTGTATCTGTAATTGCACTATCCTCAAAAATCTAAAATGACTAATAATCTTCTGGTGGACTCGCCCATATGGGCAACCGGTGGCGAGTATAAATAAACGCAAATACACACACACGGTTACAACCTCAATCACAACATACAGGAATTTTAATGCCAAGCTTGACTTAAAGCTGGCCTAAATGTCGCAATGAACGCTAAATGTCGCAATTGCTATAGCGCTTAATATTGCATAAAAGATCATGACCGTTAACGTCGCAACGATATACAATCCATGTAATTGGTCAACATTATAGTCAAAGAATTATGACCACTTTCAATGATGCGCTATACGAAATCATACAGTATACGCTACTGGCAAATGTGTAAAAAGCACGTTCTGTTCTTAATCATTGATGATAATTATTATAGCAAATACCAATTTTATATAGTTCCCAAACGTTGAAAAATGTTTGTCTACATCCCGTTCTGTTGCAAATGTTAGATTCTTCATTTCCTATAAATAGCAAATCTTTAGTCCAGAAATTATATCAAACAAGGCAATGAACTTCTTGGCATGTAATGATACATGTACACAGTGACGTTGCGCAGCACTTTGCTGTTCCTTATTTTCATAAGTCTGCCTTCAGCTGAAATGTTTTTATTTTGTATATAAAATTTTCAATGTGGCTAACTTACAGAATTTTGTTTTAGTGGTACAGAGTACAAAATAACAAAAACTAAGCAAATTTGACAACAACGAAGAAAAACTGACCAATAGAATATTTTCACGAGCGGAAAGTGAAAATTTGAAGATTATATCACTTCGAGATTAGATATATTCCATATCTTCAAAAAAAAAAACGCACGAGATACTATGTCGTGGCCACGAGTTACTAATTATAAGTCGTGGCCATGAGATAGCTAAGTTGTGGCCTCGAGATACTATGTCGTGGCCACGAGTTACTAAGTCGTGGCCACGAGATAGCTATGTCGTGGCCACGAGATACTATGTCGTGGCCACGAGTTACAAAGTCGTGGCCACGAGATAGCTAAGTTGTGGCCACGAGATACTATGATACTATAGTACAAGGATGCGCCTACTTCACCAGCCTATAAAAGTGCCATTTATACAACTTATTTACTTGTGAATAATTTTATATTTAGCGTCACTGTGACCCTAATTGTTGACCCAATGACCTCGAAATTATTAGATGTCGTCTACTGATCAGCTGCAATGATCTTTCTGGGTTATATAAACCATGGCTTACTCCTTCTTAATTATTCATCGGACAATGATTTTACATAAAGTGTCATGGTTACCCTGACCCTTGACCTCAAACATCCTTTTAGGCTATCTACTGTCCATGGGCAATGTAACAGTAAGTTGTTAAGTTAAAAAAAAAAAACATAATATATATAGTGTATTCTGATTGGTTAATTATCTCGTGCGCACGACTTAGTTATCTCGTTCTCACGACTTAGTAACTCGTGGCCACGACATAGTATCTCGTGGCCACGACTTAGTAACTCATGGTCACGACATAGTATATCGTAGCCACGACTTAGCTATCTCGTGGCCACGACATAGTATTTCGTGGCCACGACATAGCTATCTCGTGGCCACGACTTAGTAACTCGTGGCCACGACATAGTATCTCTTTCCCACGAGATAAATAAAAACACGCACATGTCACCTTTGTACCACCGTACCTGTATTAAAAATGTTTTTTATGTTTATTTAAGAGCGACTGGCACATAATCGAAATTGTTGGTACAGAGTTAAAATACTGCTTAGTGAAGCAGTGCAATATTTTGTTCGGGAACATTTTTTTTGTTTGCGTACACTATTCATGTGAATATCATTAATGTTAGAAATTTAAAAAATCAATAAATCGACAATGACATTTAACTTCATTACGTATAGCTTATCCTTCACTTTAAATGTAATTCTCTCTTTACAAAGCCGTCAAAAGTTTACCACCGTTGCATGCTGAAGGATGTCCACTCGATGACGAATCTTGCGAAACGGACAGCACTCCAATTAATCGTAATATCCTAGGTTTGAATTCTTTGTAAAACCAAACGTTATAAACAAAATTTGAGCTGCGTCACGACAAAACCAACATAGTGGGTTTGCGACCAGCATGGATCCAGACCAGCCTGCGCATCCGTGCAGTCTGATCAGGATCCATGCTGTTCGCTTAGAAACCCTATAACAAGTAGAGAAACTGATAGCGAACAGCAGGGATCCTGCTTAGACTGCGCGGATGAGCAGGCTGGTCTGGATCCATGCTGGTCGCAAACTAATTATGTTGGTTTTGTCATGACGCGGCTCAAATCTTTAATATGTACAAAAAAACGACGTTTTATTACAATAATGGGATTTATGGCCCATAATGCACAAGGAATGCCTCAAAAACTATTTATTATTGGTGCCCTGTCATAGTTTCCAAATATTTATTAATTGGCCAATAACATGAATAATATTTTGGCCTTGCTGATTTTATTGCAATTTGCAGTTATAATGATTTAGTATTTTGTATGGAAGTAAAAGGACTTGAAAGTATTTCACATTCATCGCTACTGTCTTCAATTTTTAAGCACCTTACATGCTCATTTAACTCATGTTTGGCCTTTGTTAAAAAGGAAACCAATACTCATTTCTGAGGCATCGTGTGCTTTTAAGTAATTGTTATTTTCAACACTTTTTTAAACCTCAGATTATTTGTTTGTCACAGATAAGAACATAATTATCAAAGTATCTACATACAATCATAACTTATCTCCAAATAAATTATTTGCTGCTGCATCAATACGAACTTCACATTTTAAAGCGCACGCCTCCAGATTCATGCTGATTTTCATGTAAAATTTTTGAAAATTAATTTTAAAGCATAAAATTGTGAAGTAACCAAAAGTAAGCAATTTACACATTATCAATGGCTTTTACAACCCATGTTAATTTTAAAAAAGGGTGGTCAAAATATGCAAAAATTGCCCTTACTGCGTTAGTAACGCAGTAGAAAAATAGATATAAATACTGAAAAATCAGCCATTTAACCTGGGACGTATCTTTCTGTCCCAGATTAAACGCACATAACATGTCAATTATTACAAGAAGCTTGAATCTTTTTATTTTCCTAAAATCTTAGTATATTTTTCTCATCTTTGATTTTATTGAGCTGAAGGCATGCAGCTTTAAGCGAAATGAAATAAATATTTACGCATTTTTTAAGATATATTAAATGTTTTTACTTTCGTATATATATTCCTTTTTGAATAATTTCTTTTTCGATCGATTGATTGATTGATTGATTAATTTTTATTAACAATATCTTAAAAGGTTTAAGCGTGTCTTAGTGAAGGAAATACCGTTATTCTCTATTGTTTGATATCACCGTGCATATCCAGTAACGCAGGAATGTGCAATTATCGTAAAAGTAACGCCGAATCTGTGCAACGCTATTGCCAAAACAAATAACACAGTAAGTAAACGAACCAAATATTTTATTCTAAATCAAATTTTCTAAGAAAATAATTAGCGCATACGGCTGCTACTACATTATACTTTACCCAGCATTACATTTTTGTCAGAAATTTGTTTACTGTGTGAAATACAACCTGATTACCGCTTTGAAGGTGTCTTTTGTGTTTCGTCAATTGAATATGTACATTTAACACATTTAAAACTTTATTTTTTCAAATTCTGAATGCCCAAGACATTTGTCAAACTACAAGTGTCGTATAACAATAGAAGGAAGCTGGTAAATTAAGATTTAGCTACCTTTAATGAGATAACCGCCGTTGCTTCAGTGCTTCATTCACGAATTCGGCGTGACCTCGTAAAAATGATCTTGATTACGTTTTATCTGGTAAATTTAATGTAAATTGACACGAGTAGATTGGAAAATGTCTCAGGTACACCGAATTTTAAAAAAAATCATGAAAAATATATGTACGTTATTGTATTTAAAGATATCAACGAAACTAAAAATCACCATCAATACGCTAGTCAGGTCGTCATTTTCACGAATGATCTTGAAAAATAAACATTATCATAGATATATTTTAAATGAGGTTTAAAGTAAAATGTCTTAGCAACCGTATGCGCTTACTCATTTCTTCCAATTTGGTATACAATAAAAAAATATCGGTCCATTTACTTATCGCGGTGCTTGTTTTAGCCGCTAAATTGGAAGATTCTGCATTACTTTTGCACAATTCCTGCGTTATTTGCACATTCCTGCGTTACTGGATATACACGGTGGATATTATCATTGATTAAATATCATTTTCAAGATTATGACATATGTGAAATCAACGTACCATGTCATAATGGAGCGATAGCTGGGATAATGAACGTTATTCCTGCGAGTGTCTTAAGGGTTTCAGAGGCAGTAATTGCGAAATTGGTAAACTATTTATTTATTTATTTATCTATTTTCTCCTTTGTCATTCTATGCCATAATATATATGTTCGTGAAGTTGGCAGCCTAGCAGTCTAGAAGCCTGAAGTTTGCAGTCTAACAGCCTGAAGTTGGCAGCCTAGCAACCTGAAGTTGGCAGCCTGGCAGCCTAGCAGCCTAACGAAAACTAAGAATAGTACAAACATGAAAACAGTCGGAAATACATTATTTGCACTTCTTGAGATCATTCCACGCCTTTTTTTCAGTATCGTGATCTTTATTTTTTAAGATGTTGAACCTAACATAATTTTTTTATTCTGAGGCTTCGAAATTTGTGAATTTAGTAGCCTAGCAGGATAGTACAAACATGAAAACCGTCGGAAATGAATCGGTAGAACATTCCACGGCTAATTTCAGTATCGCGATCTTTATTTTTTTTAAAAATTGAGCTTTGTTTGTTTGTTTTTTTTTATTTTGACACTTCGAAATTTGTGAAGTTCGCAGCCTAGCAGCCTGGCAGCCTAACAGCCTAACAGCCTAAAGAAAACTAAGGATAATACAAACATGAAAACCGTCGGAAATGAATCGGTAGCACATACTTAGACCATACCACGTCTTATTTCAGTATCGCGATCTTTATTTTTTTAAATATTGAACTTTGTTTTTATTTTATTTTGAAATTTGTGAAGTGAGCAGCCTAGCAGCCTGGTAGCCTTGCAGCCTAAAGAAAACTTTATTATTAAAATATTTAAAATGTTTAAAAAAAATAAAGATCGCGATACTGAAATAAGACGTGGAATGGTCTAAGTATGTGCTACCGATTCATTTCCGACGGTTTTCATCTTTAGTTTTCTTTAGGCTTCTAGGCTGCCAGACTGCTAAGATGCCAGGCTGCTAGGCTGCTTACTTCACAAATTTCGAAGTGTCAAAAAAAAAGAGAAGGAAAAAAGTTCAATATTGACAACTATTTCACAGAAATGATCACCATATTGAGAGGACGTGTCGCGCGCAACATTTGGGTAGCTACCTTAAAGGTCAAGGTCACAGCATGACCTTGCAGCAAAATCGTGTCAGGTCCATAACTTTGTTATCTGAAGTCGGACTTTACAACTATTTCACAGAAATGATCACCATATGGAGACGATGTGTCGCGCGCAAGTCGGTAGATAGATCTCATTGAGTAGAAGTGCAGTGCAAAGAACAGTAACTCTGCCTTGGCTAAGTTTGGAATTATCACACTTTGAATGTCTGGGACATAAGTCTGAAACTACAAAAGATATACTTTTCTGAGTCCAAACCTAGTCGGGGAACATCACCCGGTTCAACCGGCTCTTGTATCGATATGTTTTATTATTTCATATCAAAGGTCTTGTAAAGTAAAGCTTTAATGTGGCCAGCAAGTTGTAGGTTATATCCTCTGAATGAAAGGAATATAACTGAAAGATATTACAAGAGCCACCATCGCACGCCTTATCTTAAAACATGTTGTGTTTTATCATGAAGTCAATCCATTTATCAATAACAAAATACTATCCAGTTACACTAAAAAACGAAGCAGTGAAGTTAGATAATTTGACCTTCAAAATCTATTTCATTGATGAGTGAAGGTTTAAGTCTGTCTAGTTTACTTGAAGGTCCATCCTAAATGAATATTGTATTCCAGTTTGAAGACAATCCATTCAAAAATAAAGTTAATGCCACTAATAGCAAAGCTATTAAGAAATCAAGCGAAATTTAAACATTTGACCTTAACGTTTAGGGTCATTTATGAATCAAGGTCAAGTTTAGTTTAGTCTCCTTAAAGGTATTGTCCCGAGGGTTGTTGTGGCTAAGTATGAACACAATACACCAAGAACTTAAATAGTTATGATCAAGGTTAAAGTTTGCGGACGGCAACGGGAACGCTGACATGACTGCATCAATACCTACGGAATACCGTTAGGGCCATCGTGGTTATACGTTAAAATACAGAGGGCGACAGTGCGATAATGTGACAGTGCGACAGTGTGATAACGACAATACGACAGTGCGATGACGACAATGCGACAGTGCGATGACGACAATACGACAATGCGATGGCGACAATGCGATAACGCGATAGTTCGATGACGACAAAGCGATAGTGTTATCGCACTGTCGTCATCGCACTGTCGCATTGTCGCCATCGCACTGTCGCATTGTCGTACTGTCGTCATCGCAATGTCGCCATCGCACTGTCGTCATCGCGTTTTGGGATAATTTTATTTTTGTCAATATTTTTTTTTCTTCTTGTTTTTTCTTTTCCTTTTTATTATTTTTTGTTTGTTTCTTTTCTGTATACTTATAATGTTTAAATGAAATCTTAAATTAATAATAAGAATTATTTTATATATAAATACTGAAAGAGTTATACATAGACGGAAAATGTAATAAATTGTGTGAAACTTTGATATACAATGTAATAGAAATATTTCAGATGAAAATGATCTTATGTTGACATTTAAAAGATGCAAAAAAATAAAATCATTGTTTATTACTTGTATAAAAAAGACAAACAAATTATATTCATAGTTCGTCATCAGTGGTTTTATTGTTTTGTAAGATGTATAATTTATTATATTACTTACATTGTAAATAAAGATACATGTAATTAGAAATTTACGTCAACACATAATTTTTCTACATATCTAACATAAGTGGTCAACAATTTTCACTTTAAGATTAACTTAACGTCGTCATCGCACTGTCGTATTGTCGTCATCGCACTGTCGCACTATCGCACTATCGCACTGTCGCCCTCTATATTTTGTACGGAAACGGATATCGGCCTCGTCATGTTGCCTTAACGTATGTTCATTTCGTCTACAAAAAGGAAAGATCATTTGTCTAAGACGTCAAATTTTAGTCATTATTTAAAAAAAAACTCGTTTGAATTTTGCCAAATGTTACAATAAATAGAAATTTGAACTCGCCATTTTAATGTTAAGGACGCCTTAGTTATTGCAACTTTCAAGAAAGGAAACCTGTTTGTACAAATTTATAAAAAGGAGTCGCTCGAATTTTGACGACGAGAATCAAATCGCTTAAATTTAGGCGTCTTTGAAACTTCTCTACGTATAACATCATACGCAGTTGCGCGGTAAAAATGGCAGAGGGAGCACCTAAGAAGGTGGGTAGATTTTATTGATAGAATACTGCTACGTTGGTTAATAAAGAGTCTGATATAAAAAGGCGAGTCCTATAAATTTATTGAAATGATACCTACAAACTGATGCCCTAAATAAATAATGTTGATATAATTTAGACAAATAAAAAGAGGCAATTATATTAAGATGCCTTTAGTAAATATGCATTGTCGTTATTTAGACGAATTGAACAGGATTCAAGACAACATGACGAGGCCGATTTACGTTTCGGTAAAAAGCAGTTATAATGCAAAACAAAGAGGCGTTATAATGCCAATTTAATACCATATAAATACTAATCCTAAATCCTAAATCCTAAATGACCTAGTACCGTAAAAAAGGATGACAATCATTGATCTGCATAAATTTCTCAAGACATATACTATATTATTATTGTATTATATACATTTATATAAACAAAACTATCGAAACAATTAATTGAAACCCTACTGGTTATCTAAAGTAACTTTCTCTATTCTTATTCCAGGTTCTGTTGCCGATCGCCAAAGAGCACCAAGACGGCGAGTAACTACACTTGCACAAGATAATAGACTTAAAACATCCCAGATGCGGATTCGCACAAGACCTGCGGAGCGCATCGCTGCCGTTACTATTGGAATACATGGGAGGCCCATATCTGGTCAAACTGTGAGAAACCGTTTAAGTGAACTTGGTATCAGGGCAAGACGTCAGTACGTTGGCTGCGTTTTGACGCCACGTCATCGAACTGCAAGACTGAACTGGTGCACACTTCATCGTCGGTGAAACAGACAACACTGGGCAAACGTTATTTTCAGTGACGAATCGAGGTTTACGCTACATAGCAAAGATGGTCGCATTAGGGTTTACAGACGTAATGGAGAACGTTGTTCGGATGCATGCGTTAATCCGGTCAACCATTTTCAGGCAAGCGTAATGGTGTGGGGTGGGATAACGTCTACGAGTAAATTGGATCTCGTTTTCATTCGTGGAAACATTAATGCTCAAAGTTACATTAACAATGTCTTAAACCCCGTTGTCATACGCGTTATTGATTTTGTTACTTTTGAAACATAGGTGTTCGGCGCGTTGATTGGTCACTACCCCCGGGCCCACCTCACCCACTCTACCTACCTTTCAATGCCATTTAAATTGTAGCATTTTTCATTTGAAACATGTTTTAATATTTTGTATATGCTTTTAATTCAATTACCTTCATTTCCCGCAAAAAAATAAAAAATTGATATATATATGTGTGTGCTGAAAAATGAGCGGCGAGTTGCATACCTTTACTATATATATATAGTAAAGGTATGCAACTCGCCGCTCTTTTTTCAGCACTCATCTTAATATGAACTCCATAACTCAAACATTTTTTCACCAATTTTCAATATCTTGGTACCAAATGGTAGGGAATTGCTTATTCTTAAAGGAAATAAAGCTGTCATTAAAATCATTTCAAGTTATAAGAAGATATGTAATCTCGAAGTCACCGCAAGCGTAACTCGACAGAGACCTGACCGCTGGGTTTTTTGTCAAAATTGCTCGACTAAACGACAGTTTTTTCGAAATGAATGAATATTTTTTTTTGTATTGCGCATATAAATATGATCAAATTATATTATTATTTGTAATAACTGTTCAATCGAAACATCATATAAAGTTATAACGAGCCGTTTTTCCTATTTGCCATATTCTCCATCCAAAAATGAAAGTACACATGTATAAACGGATGCATTCGTATGGGGTATTTTCATTGGTCGTGTGAAAACCTTTAGACCAATGAAAATACTCCGTACCAAAAAATAAAGAGGAGATCACTCTGCAGGACCATTACTTGGATTACGATTTGGAATTTGACATATCGGAAAAACGGTTTGTTATACATACCAAGACCGACTTGATCATCATTCGAGGAAATCTGACTGTCGTAAAATATCAAAAGGACGTTCTTATTCCTGTCACTATTCCTCATCTTCAAGCTGGTGGACGGGGTATTATACTTATGCACGACGGTGCACCGGCACACACAGCACATGCCACCCGGAACCTACTACAACAGCAAAACATTCAGCAGCTACCCTGGCCGTCCAAGTTTCCAGATTTGAATGTTATTGAACACCTGTGGGATGAGTTGAATAGGCGTGTGCGCAGGCGAGCGGTACAACCCGCTGAAACAGGCCCTGGTGCAGGAATGGAGGAACATTCCATAGCGATTTCTGAGGAATTATGTAATGTCCATGAGACAGAGGTGTATGAAAGTTATACAAGCTCAGGGAGAACATATTGGATATTAATTGATTAATATTACGTTTTACTTATGATAAGAGCTGTGATAAAACAATCATTTCACATCGTTGTGTTGTGAATTTTGCGATTTATTCTCTGTTACTCATGTTTTATTTCTGTTAAATTTTATACTTTTCCATTCCATACAATAAAAATTTTGCAATACATGTGTGAAGTGTTCATTTATCTTTACTCTTAATTTCACAAATAACCATTCTTTAATAACCCAAAATACACTAAAAAGCACAAGTGTTGCGTTAGAAAAATCTTTCAGTGTATGTCCAGCGGATAGGCAGGGATAATTTTAAAAGGTTTCTAGTGACCATCTTGTTCAACAGACCGAAAGGATTTTTTTGGACACTTCCTCCACCATTTAAAATAGAAAGTCGGCACATGACCTTAACAATGTTGATGCAACAATTCAGCCGAAAAATATATGAACTGGTTAGAATCAAGAATAATTATATAGTAATATACCTTTTGTCCTTTTAGCTCGACTATACGAAGTATATGGAGAGCTGTCCTACTCGCCCCGGCGTCGGCGTCCGCGTCCAGATTTCAGATTAAAGTTTTGGTGCAGTAAAATATTTTTCACTATAACTTTGTCATTTCTTAAGGTATCAACTTCAAACTTCAAATATATGTTCCTTATCATCAACCACATCTTATGTGACAAGGTTCATAACTCTAGCACCAATATTTTCAGATTTATCTCCTTTTGAACTTAGAATTTTCCTTAAAAAATACTATTTTTTACTGTTACTTCTTTATTTATTAAGGGATCAACCACATACTTCAAACATATGTACCTTATCATCATCCCCATCTTATGTGACAAGGTTCATAACTCTAGCACCAATATTTTCAGATTAATCTCCCCTTGAACTTAGAATTTTCCTCAAAAAATACTACTTTTTACTGTTACTTCTTTATTTCTTAAAGGATCAATCTCATACTTCAAATATATGTACCTTGTCATCATTCCCATCTAATGTGACAAGGTTCATAACTCTAGTACCAATATTTTCAGATTTATCTCCCCTTGAACCCTTAGAAAATATCATTTTTTACTGTTACTTATTTATTTCTAAAGGGATCAACTTAATACTTCAAATATATGTACCTTATCATCATCCACATCTTATGTGACAAGGTTCATAACTCTATCACCAATATTGCAAGAATTATCTCACCATAAACTGAGATTTTTTTTAAGCTTGTAATAGCTTGTTTAAACATTTCCTTGGCAACCAGCCCCAATTAGTTTCAATTAAACAAGTAATTGAATAAACTATTTTCTGATTAAACTTTTTTTCAAGACAAGTATTTTACTTTATAGCTTTATCAATAATTAACAAAATATTTAGTAAGAATTGATCACTGTAAGAATATAGGTTTACACAAGAATTTTGTCTCTCTAACCTGGGACATCTCCCAGCTCTAACAGAACATGGCCAAGAACACTTGTTTGGAGTAATCTTAGCCTCATATCAATCAAAGTTAAGCTCTGGCGTACAACAAGAAGCCACTGAATGTAGTGTATCTTCTGTCACCATTGTTTCCCTCCAGAGCACCTGTTGATGCAGCCTCAATCCAAACTGGCTTTCCCTTAACCACGTAATATTGCAGTATTTGTACCCTGAGCATCATGATATGTGTGCATACCTGTTGAAATATAAGTTGTAATAGATGTTTGATAAAATGAACATCTTATCATGCTAAGTATATGTTTTTATACTTAAAATGAATAAATGAATAGTTAAATACATACTGAATTAACCACTTGTTATAGCTAAACACGCAATAACAATATATGTTGAATATGTTGAAAGAAAGTTGAATCAAAATTGCACTAGAAAAGAAGAAAAATGATTATTTTACTTTATTAATCACTTTTGTAAGTGTTTTTTCAATCTCTGTGTAGAAACTTGCAAATTAAACAAATGAGTTTTGAATCATCATTTAGATATAATGGTTTATTTTTCAAAAACATTTCTTTCTTTAGAAATATCGATTATTTGAATGTTACAATGTATTCATTTGAAATACAACATATATTGATATGCACTTTTTGGTGATACAAACCGGAATTGTAGATTTCTTACCAGATTTTTTAGGCTTTTATATGCCGCTTTTCATGGAATGGCGTGAACGTGTCAAATTGAAGTTTCTTTGATAAACGCCATATGAACACATCTGCGGATGTTTCAAAATTCTAAATTTTACCAGTTCATGTCAAATGTTGATTTCTGCCTAAGCCGGTGATAGGGGGCGTGGACGGCAGTTTACACTTGACAGTACCGTCCATGGACAGGCTCAATCAAACCGAGCCAGCAACATTTTCAATTTTGCCCCGTTGGGCTTTCTTAAGGGATTCTTATTTCACTCTATTTCAAAATTGTTCCAGTTCATGTTAGTTGTTGAATTCTGCTTCAGCCGGTGTAGTGGGCGTGGACGGTAATGCACTGTACATTACCGTCAATGAACAGGCTCAATCAAACCGAGCCTGCAACATTTTCAATTTTGTCTTGTTTGACTTTCTTTAGGGATTCTTTATTTGTCTCTATTTCCTTAGGGGTTGTGTTTTTCATTGTAATTTATTTCATTGTCAGTTTCTATTGATTTCTATTATATTTTAATATAGTAATCAACCCATCTTTGCTGCCCTGTCCTGTTATAATTTGAGTCCTATTGGGCTCCTTGCCGGTGATCATGTGTGGCTGTATCGTCGGCGGTTGCGTTCACTGAACGCCTCCCTTCCTTGTTTATCATATATCTCTTTATATTGTTTTGATTTCGTTTAGTTTAACGGCGCAGCAACACAATTTAGGTCATTTAGGCGCCGAAACAGGAAAGATAAATTATCGGCTGTTAGTATTTTAAAGCAACACCAGAGCTCAAAACCACCTCAGAAATTTTTCTATAAAAAGATTCTATAGCTGGGAGTGAATAGAGCAAAATAAGAATCCCTAAACAAAGCCCAACGCGACTAAATTGAAAATGTTGCAGGCTCTGTTTGATTGAGCCTGTTCTTGGACGGTTCTGTCAAGTGCAAACTACAGTCCACACCTCCTAGCACCGGCTTAAGCAGACTTCAACATTTAACCAAGAAAATTGTGAAATTTTGAATTTAGAAAAATCCGCAGATGTGTTCATACGGCATCATTTTCAATTTAGCTGTGCTGAGCTTTCTTTAGGGTTTCTGATTTTTTTTTTATTTTATTGAAGCATAAGTGTTATTTGTGCCGTGTGGCGACTGTTAAATGTCTTCCCGTACATTTAATGGAATATGTTATATTTTCGATCCTTAAAGATCGTTCAGCACGACATTATTGTCGTGTAAACATTTGAGTTTCAAATATTCGGCCTTTTTCAACTTTGGTGGTTCCAGTATTTATTGTGTTCCTTGTTGTTTTCTAGTCTACGGTAAGTATCTTCCCTTTTGCCCCTGGTTTTCCTTCTTTAGTCCCCCCCCCCTCCGCCTTCCCTGGGTCTCCTGTCATGTGTGCCCTTTTGCTTTGTGTGTCTATTAATCAATCATTTGTATGGTTTCATTTATTTCCTTGTTGGTTACTATTATTTCGTTGTGTATCATTTTGGTGGTTGACCTGTCCCTGCGCTGCCTTGCGCCCTGTCCTGTTTTTGTTCTGGGTCCTATTGGGCTCATTGCCACTGGCTCTTGTTGCTAGGTCGTTTCGTGGTTGCGTTCATTGAATATGGTCAATTGTTGTATTCAGCGAAGGAACAACTTAAGGAGTAGAAAGCAAATCACCAAAGAAGTAGGTGAGATAAATCTTTACTGTGGAGAAATAATGTTTAGATTGAATGCAAGAAAACCGCAACCGTGGTCGAGGGGTTAGAGTCGATGATTTCTAATCCAGTTACATCTCTGGCGTGGGTTCGATCCCCGGGAGATGCTTTAGTAGTTTAGCGCGGAGGAAGGTAGTCAAGTACTGGTGTAACTCTCCAGGAACGATGGTTAGGAAACTACCCGCCTATATGACTGAAATACTGTTGGTAAAAGGCGTAAAATGCAACAAACAAATAAACGAAACAAAGAATGCAAGTAAAAATGTATTTGTCGGTTCGCTGGGGGAAATACCATTTAAGATAAAGACATTTGAGTCAAAAGGGTAGATATTACAAGCATAAATATGATAAACAAGATCAACAAGGAATTAAAGGCGGCGTTCAATGAACGCAACCCCCATATGACCCAGCAACATGAGCAACGACGAAAACATAAAAAACATACACATTCCTTCTCTGCCACCACATACGACACATCATTTTAAATCCCTTGATAAAACCCGTCTTTAATGTAATGTAATTGTATTGTAATGTCATTTTGTTAATCAAAATTGTAAAAATTGCTTAACAAATTAAACAATAGAAAAAATGATTTCAGTGGATCTGTTATTCACACAGACCACGTTTTGGATTTACTGTTTTAAAAAGCAATACAATAACAATCTTAGTATAGACAAAAATAGATGTTAACTGCTTTTATTGACTGAGTATTGTGGTTTGTTTGTTTCATTTTACGCCTTTTGCCAAAAGCATTTCAGTCATATAGGCGGGTAGTTTCCTAACCATCGTTTCTGGAAAGTTACACCAGTACTAGACTACCTTCATCCGCGCTATCGTGGTACAACGTTTCTTCCTTGATAGTTTCCACTAAAGATAGATAACATGTTTCCTTCTTTAATAAAACGACGGAATTTGTGTGCCATTGTGTTCTCATATCATTCGTAAATATATTGTGTCTAATACCCTATTAATATTCGTGTTCTATCCGGAAATTCCTACTAAATGACACTGAATATTTAAATTTATCAAGCCAACATTGTCAAACAACTTTTTTCCATATGTTAATCTGCCAACCAATGAACACTAAGCGACATTTTGTGTCGTCAATGTAAAAATTAAAAAGAATCAATCTGGGTTATAACGATTACTTGTATCAATTTTACAACAGTTAAAGAATAACAATAGTTACGAGTATCTAACATTTGTTTTTGCTATTAACTGCAATATTCGTCTAAAGCTAATTGTTATATCTTTAACTATCAAGTGCTTTTACACAGGAAAACATGTTCTAGTGCGAAATTTATAAAAATGTTTTAATATGATATTAGATTTGGACTTTTCTATATGTACAGGTAAATAAATATCAAATTTGTTTATGCACATTCACATCGCGAACGTTTCCAATGAGAGTAAGGGATCACTAGTATAAAATACCATATATTGTTGTCTTTTATTCAAATGTTGCTCAAAGTACATTCTGGACTAGGCAATATGCAAAACCTTTAGCTACCCGAGGTTATGTTTGACTTGAAAGTTAAATATCCGAGAGCCAATTGTTCGACGATTTCGTGTCACCTCTAAATACCCTTACCATCTTGAAAAATATTCTGCAAACTTTGCTCTAGTGTCTTCCTGTTAACAAATCCGGGAGCAAAATCGGTCTCACGCAGATGTCGGCTAGAGGTGATTGTCATTTAAATGACTTGAAAGGTAATTTCATGTTTCTCTGACTTAGTATATGTATACAATAACATATAAAATTACAAAAAGTATTGTTTTGTACACGTATGAATGAAATCAGTAAATAAATAACAAAATAATGACAACTTTACCAAATTCAATACTTTTACGTTGACGGTCAAGATCATCTAAAGGTCAAGGTAAGTTCAACTTTTTAGAAGGTCTTGACCGAAAGGTTGTTTTGTCTAAGTATGAAAATTATCCATTGATTACCAAGTTACAGCCAATTAAAGCAATTATCAAAATTCAATAATTTGACCTTCAAGGCAAATCTATATGGGTCAATGTCAATTTGAGTTACACAATATAAAGGTCCTTGACCTTAAAGATGTTGTGTCTAAACATGAAGTCAATCCATTAATCAAAACAAAGTTAGAGCCAGTAACATGGAAAAAAACATGAAGAATTCCATTAATTTGACGTTGACAGTCAATGTCAATAAAAGGTCAAGGTCACTTTTAAATTATTCAATATGTTCGTTCGGTAGCAAGTCTTGTTTTGTCCATGTATGAATCAAATCCGTGCTTAAATAACAAAATTATGACTATTTAACCAATAGTCAATGTCATTTAAAGGTCAAGACCAGTTCAATATTACAAAAGGTCTTGTGAAGATAATCTATTTATTAATTACCGAGTAACTGTCAATTATAGCAAAAAATAAGAGAACATTCAATACTTTAACCTTCAAGGTCAATGCCATAAACGAGCAAAGGTCAATTTGAAAGTCTTTTAGCCAGTAAAAAGCAAAAATAGAAAATGTTAATAATTTTGACCTTCAATGTTAAGATCATAGTCTGTCTAGTTAACTTGAAGGTCTTTCCTTAAGGGTTGTTGTGATCAACATCGAAGATATTCATTTAAAATAACAATGTTATAGCCACTTACAAAAGTCAAGCAAAATTAAGACATTCGACCTTCAAAGGTCATTGTCATTTATGAAAGAACGTCATGTTTAGTCTGGTCTACTTGAAGGTCTTGTTCCAAGGGTTGTCGTAGACAAGTATGAAGAAAATACAAGAACTGAAAAAGTAATCGTCAACGGACGGCAACGCTGACATAACTGTAACAATACCTTTTTTTTCTTCATAAAAAGTCGTGCTAAAAACTGGCAATTTTTTTATGTAACTATATTCATACTATTTTTACCTAAATTTTGTAGTTTAAATATGTGCAGTAAAAATGGGCAACACGCCGACTATACTAGTAAAAGGTCAGTTAGATTGAGAACATTCAATATAAATGCATACATGTGTACAGTAATCATTTAAAGCTGTGTTGTTTGATAACTATTCGATAGCATTTATTTTGTTACATTTTCCTTATACAGAAAGATCCGTGTAAAATAAAATAGATAAGGGCTGTTATAACCGGTATGTCGCTTTTAAAACCGTGCTTTTTTCGTGACAAAAGAAATTCTCAGCTAACGGCCACATAATGAAAAGGATCCGCTTTACATCATTCATTGACGCACTTTATTCTGTATTTAGATCTAATCATTATCATATATCATTTGTTGTAAAACAATTGTCCTTAGATTCAACAAAGACTTAAATAACTTAATTCATTCATTAACAGTATTTTTGTTGGTGTCATGTAAGTTCATCTGACATTGTATAATGAATATTTGAATGTATACAATCAATATCTTTATAAATCAAAAAATGTCAAAACCAAATTTGTGATATACAAATTTTGAAATACTTCGTGCAATAGAACGTCTTTTATCTAACGATCTGAGAAAGAGAATTGTACCATAGGCGATTAAATATGTATAAATATATTTATTTGATCACTACAAAATGTAAGCAGGTCATAAGAAAATTAAAAAAGCATTTACATTACGAACAAACGAAATTTACAAATTAAAAGCAATGCTTTTTCAAGCTTATTTTTCAAGATGTTAGGGCTTTAAGAAAATGTTATTATGATACTTCAATGCTTAGATTTAAATACAACATGTTTTATTTAATGTTAACTTGCTTTAGTCATATATAGTATGTAAATGTCGGCCACATTGGTCTATGACCTCCTGGTGTTATGAGAATAAAACCTTTGATTTTTTTCAGCGGAACCTTAACCGGAATCAAAGTTCTTTTTTAATACGTTTTGTAAATAAATGTACTCTTTTAAAAAATGCATCCCGGGATTAGACGGCAAAAACTGCAACAAAAAAAGCAAAAACACACACATTTGTCGAGTTTAGGAGTATCTTCTTTGCTCTTGATGGCTCATTACTGATATATATCCTTATCATGTAAATAAGTTAAATCAAACTAGATATAAAAAAAACATTGAAAATTTTTTATTTTGTGGTTTAGATATGCATGCATTTTGATCTTTACTTTACTTCACTGGCATAGTTTCATAAATGTACAAAAGTTAAATCATTTTTCATTGTACAAACTGTCTCGTGGTTTGATACTATCACACTAGAACAAGACTGCATTTAAGAAATACCTCAAATGACAATAGCCTTTTGTTTGATTTTAATATTCAAAAGAAGATATCACAAAATTCTTTTTAGACATATAAACATATTTTTAAGGTATACTGTATACATGTTTCAATACGACCAAGGATTGCCTTTTTGTAAAAAAAATATGTAGTTATATGGTAAGGTGCTACATTTGGTTAAAATAAAGGATTCACAACTTCCATTGTTAACTGTAAATTTGAGTCATTGTTTAAAATTATCTAAATAATAAAGTTCCCAGTTAATTTATATTGAGGATTTTGTTTTAATAAAAGTTACGACAAACTGTGCAAGGAGTTCGTGCAATCTAAACGAAGCTTGTCGTTGGAAAAATAAATTTTCGCCAAAAGATATATGCCAGGTTTGATGTTAATACTTGTTTCAAACATGTTACTCATGTATATTATTTGAAAATGGGCAAAAATGTCAAAATATACGAGTATAAATGTTCTATTAAACTGTCTTTAAGGCAAATTATACCTCAGAAATAAATAAATTATTACTTTCAAAATGGGATAAAATGAATTTAAAATCATGGTTTAAGTGCATGTTAAATGTTTTTGATATGAAGAATGTATCGCTAATTGTGAAATTATGAGTTATAAAAGAAGTAAAATGTTAACAAAGTAGTATTTTGACTGATATGCAAAATACTAAATCCCTTTAAATGTATCAATTGCCAAAAAGCAACAGAAGAAAAAGATGGTTCAGATAATTGGCCAATAACTGCCAAAAAATAATTATAAAACAAAATAAAATAAAAAGCTTCTGAGAAGTACAAATAAAAACATTTCTGGGGTATAATAAGCCTTTCATTTGGTGTTTATCTATTTCGCTTTGATCTCGATAACCAGTGGCTTTTTATGAAAAAAACATTTTCAAGCTTTCTTGAAAGTTCTGACATTGTCGTTAATGCTGACTTTGAATTAGAAACGTTGAATCTAATTTTTTTACATTTCTCAAATTTACAAGCTACTTTGTTGCGTGTAAATCATAGTAAGAAAAGTAACTACATTGATCAAAGAGGAGCGTGTTATACACAATATAAAATGACTTCGTCCGCTTGTTTAGTTGCTTGAAATTCAGAAACTATTGGTAAATTACCAAAAGAAACATTATAATTTGATCATATTGATAACAACTATGTATCTGTTTGAATCGTGTTTACTAAGGCTCCATGTTTTTAAGGAAGTTCCGGTCTCATATTACATACAACATACATATATACTATGGTGGTCTCACATACATTATAACATTAGTCTATAGGACATCACACATATAATGAAACAGCCATTGTATATAGATATCGGTGAATATCAAAGTCCATGGACCTCGACCTTATTTAATTAGCCAGGTCCATAGACTTGGATATACACCCCATCATCATTCAATAATTGTTTACTATAATTTCCTTATTGATATTGTTTATCATATTTTTTTAATTATGAACGGATTTGATGCTAGTTATAATTATTTTATAATTTTAATTTCGTTTCTTAATTCATCAACTCATTTTGTTCATTGTGTTACAGATAAAAGTGATGACTTGATAACAAATGGCAACTGCAAGTCAAGGTCAAACACCATCGTCAAAGGTGCAGCAGAGTCGTTGCCGTCTTTTCCGTTTACAAATGCTGATTATTGACGGAGGTCTTCAAACACTTCGGAATATTTTCAATCAAAAGCTTAAAAATGTCTCTTTTGTTGCATTTTTGAATAATGAAAGACAAACTATTACAAACTTAAGGACACGCGGAACAATTTCACAGGTGCAATATGATCTATTGTATCCACCAGGTGGTAGCGGTCCCACAACCACAGACCTAGACATCACATTGATCACGTGTCTTCTTAGGAACATCAAGTTCTTCGGGCTAAACAAGAACTTTCAATGGAACTCAGTTCCTGCAAATTATGATTTTTCTGTTGAGGCTGATATGTCACGTTTGAAAATATACAGGAACGAGGTAAATGAGAAATAAAATTATTACGTATACAATGTAATTTGATGAGATTTTAAAAGAAATGAGGTCTTATATCTGAAACGTTTTCCTTTAATACATTATATTAAACTACGTATATTTCCCATAAGATGTGATGTTTTAAAGACTGGCTTCGTTATTTGAGATTTAGCCATGATTGCAGTAAACTAACATATGACTTTCTATTTCTTGTTTTCCTTTATCATTGGATATAATATATATTGCGTGTACATTCTCTTACTTTAGCTCAGTCACATATCTTCAACAAGTGGAATAACGCTGAATGTCTTCGCAACAAAGTGGACTGAGATCGAGCAGGTTAGACTGACCCTTTTTATTCAGATCAATATCAAGTTTCAATGTACTTGTTCTTTTAATCGGATTGCACACACAGGGTCTTTAATGTTACAGAGCATTACATGCATTATGGTGACCGATTGCACCATTTCAAACACCGAGAATTTTATCGTGTTATCATAAAATTTCAAAATACTTTTCCGCGAGATTTTCTGCCAAAATCATACAAAATGTCACGCACGGGGAACGTATAAACCTCGATAATTTATAACAGTTGTTGGAAACAGCAAGGAACATTTTGACTTCAGTGGCCGGTGGCGTCCATGGTTTGACTCTATATTGTATACTTTATATTTTATCCCTCGTTTGTCTTTAAACAAGTGAGGAACAGAAAGAAATCCGCGACATTTTTGCAAATGTTGTAGAAATTCTACAAAAAGTCGAGGGGAAAAAATATAGGCCGCGACTTTTTGTTCCTTCAAAAAAAAGTCGCGGCTTTTTGAAAGAAATCCGCGACATTTTAGCCGCGATGTTCTGCGCAGACATTTCCCGGCTCAAAAAGTCGAGGCTGAATGCTCAAACTCTACTTTTTACAAGGTATGTATCAAAACAAAATACCGCGGATTATAATGGCCGCAATCGTCTTCCTAACGTAGGTATATGTTTGCGTGGCTTAATCTACTATGTAGACAGAAAATGTCGCGGTTTCCTTCGGATTTTTACAGCAGACGTGTGACAGACGTGTGACAGAAAAACTCGAGAATTTCTATAAGCCGCGACATTTTATACAATTCGACGACATAAAATCTCGCGTATTTAAAAGTTGCCAGCGACATGTTATTAACTGACGGAAAATATTCTCGCGGCTTTAAAATGGATGCTTTCGGGCACCATACAGCGTAGCATAGTATTGCATAGCACAGCATAACATGGCATCACATCACAAAATGAATAAATATCAAAGTACAAAGAGCGTATAGCAAAGAACTTGGCATGCCAGACCATAACGGACATAGCATAACAGAAACTATATTAACACTTACAATTAACACGGATGATTATAATGATTACAAATCTTCAAGTATACCTGCAGTGCATTCCCACCTATGAAATGTATTATTTATTGTTTTTATATGTGTGTGCTATTATACATGAAATCATGACGCAACTGATGGCATGAACTATCTCTTTTTTCAGGTTCTTTTGAGGCTGAACTCGGCGGTCACCCCCATACCACATTTACAACAAATGATTGATGACTTCAAAGTGAATCCACTTGATCCAGAGGCAGAGACAAGGGTACAGGAGGCCATAGACAGTTGGAAAAAAATAGAGACGGGGATTGAAACTGATTTAAAAATAATAAAAAAGGAGAGCGAGAAGATTAAATATTCTGTTAAAATGCAAGATCAAACCGTGAAAAAGTATGTAGGAAAGGTCGACGAATTAAACAAGAAGACGAGTGAAAATGCTAAACAAATACAAGAATTAAAGAAAATGGTAGACACTGATAAACGTAAGTCGCGTCTGTCATGTCTGTTGCTGTCAAGTAAATTATTATCTTAACTGATTTTGTCTTTAAATTTCATCATTATTTTATCATGTGACTTTTTATAATGATAAATATCATAGGTACAAGATTTTGTTTTGAAATGATCATAATAACTCTAAACTAAGTTACTTTCGATTTTAATTTGTCTCTTTTAATAGTCACAAGACATTTCATTTGTTATAGCAATGTTTTATTAAGGATAACGAAAATTAACAACTTATTGCAGAAATTTAGTTCAATATATATATATATGTATTCTTCCGTCTTAATACAGATGCCATAGCAGGGCCAGAATCGAAATATGAAGAGTTCAAAGAAAGTAAGTAAATACTATGCATGTACATTGTAGTTACAGTATCTTCTTACATATGTAAATCATGATCAATGTTCAGTAAAATACAACTGAACCTTGGTTCAGAACACAGCATATTTTCCATGCTTCATACAAGTATCAAGATAATGTACACTTTTTGTAGGTAGAAATCATATCCCTATATAATTTACTTACACCTTGACTGCATTATATTTGCATAACATTTGACAGAAATGTGTTCATTCTATCCTTTTCCAATTTAAAGAGAACCATATTACTTATTGACTACATCAAACCTTTATGTTTATTATTAAGAGACAAGCTTTTCCGATCGTCTGATCAATTTTTATAAGCCTTGGGGTATTTGCAGTAACCGCTCAGTAATCACTTAGTGCGCGCAAGATCAGTTTTTTAACCTTAAATGCCAAGGTTCCACGCATGTGTAAAGGTCAAAGCTAATGTGACAATTAATGAATTGTCATGCCATTTCACGGATGTCTTCACATGGGTCAAGGGTACCCAGGTCAAGGTTGTACTTTGAAGTGAAATTACATATGGCATATATCTGTGTTCTATGGACACATTTGTAGTCTTAATAAACGACACATTTCTAGTCTTAATATAACGTTTTTCTTGCTGGGTTTCCTGACAATTTTTATAAAAATATTTACCGCAAATAAAGTGATCACTGTTATTTGGAGGAATTTTAGGCTGCTCGCATACCGTTAAACAAGAGAATCCGAATTTAAATTATGTGCCATTTTTGAACCCTCATGGCATGTTGTTTAGCAACTCGTTTGGATCGTGTAAAAATGATCATTTTTCTATCTGTCTCTCTTATAGCTAACCCGTTACATATGGAGTGCCAGAAAGTCAAGTGCCTTTCAAAAAGTCTACTTTTCATGAAAAAAAACTACAATTTGACTTAGTATATTATCAATGATATGATTTTTATTTCTATTTCAGAAGTAAAAAATGAACTTATTACATGGTACAACACCAATCACAGTACAGTTCCTCTTTCACCACTTACAGGTGATTTCGGTACCCCTCTTGCTGGTTTCTACATTATGCCGGAAATTGTAAAACAAACGAATCTACCTGGCGGAAGGAAAGAAACAACACGAGTTGAGTCGTTACACGATCTGCTTACTCCCGGTAGAAATATTCCACGGGAAGTATATCTATCAGCGGTTGCAGGATTTGGGAAAACAGCTTTTTCAAAATATCTCGCTTTAACGTGGTGTCAAGCTCAAAAAACGGATGAAAATTATAAACATTTTAAAGAAAAAGAGATAAAGGCGTTATCTGGCTTTGACTTTTTGTTTCTTGTTCTATTGCGAGATTCAGGTAAGTTCTGCGATGTCGACGAAATGATTGATCAACAAGTTATAAAAAGTCTTCCTTGTTCATCGTCAGATTCATTGCCGAAAGATCTCTTGAAAGACATTTTACGTTATGAAACCTGTCTTGTTATATTAGATGGACTTGATGAATGGTCTCATCCTGACAATAAGTGTACAAGACTTATAAAAGATATTCCGCATCGATATGCACGTGAGAAATGTGTAATCTTAACAACGACCCGGCCTTGGAAGCTCGGAGTCTCAAACTTGAAAGCAAGCCAAATCGACAAAACAGTAGAACTGGTTAAACTAAATGAAGATAATGAAAGGAAGTTTAAGCTTAACGCATTTAAAATATTGAAAGCCGACCTTGACAATGATAAATTGCTAAATGAAGTATGTAGATTTGAAGAAAAAATCAATGACCATGAACTTAAAGATATGGAATCCACCCCTCTTCTTCTACTCTATCTGATATGTTTATGGATAGAAGATATTCCAATAGGAAATTCGACAGCAGAACTATATGCAAGTATTATTCAGCTTCTTCTATCAAGAACAGAAAAGATACATGGAAAATTTCAATTATCTTGTAAAATATCTTTGAGTAATGTTCCCGAATGTTTTATCAAACATAGGCATTGCTATAGTTACTACGCGTTTCTTGCAACCCTTGGGAAACTCGCTTTTTATAAACTGTTCAATGAGGAAAAGGAACACACACTGGTATTTAATAAAAATGTTGCTGAAAAATATCTTGACCCAGGAGATCTAGATTTAAGCCTTCGCTCAGGAATGTTAACAGAAAATAAAGTGAAAACATTAGTAAGTGAAAGTTCCACAATCTCATTTTCCCATAAAACAGTACAAGAATACTTTTCAGCAATATTTATAAGTTTTAGTAATACAATTGAGGTTAAGAAAATCATCTTTGGAGAGTGCAACAGTTTACAAAAAATTCTTAATATGTCAAAAGTATTTGTCTTTATTAGCAACATGAACCCTAAACTAATGTCTGAACTATCATGCGATTTTATGCCTGTGATAAACAATGATGAAAAAACAAGGAAATACAGAACAATGACATATAATTATTACAGGTACTTTGATTCATTACAAGACATACAAGATATGTACATGTCATGTTTCAAAGAAAATAAGAAAAACAAAGACCTCAAATTGTGTTTACAGGATTTCTTAATCAAAGAAAAATGTCAACAAAAAAATTACTTTAAACAATTACAACATCTATGTTACCAAAACAAAGAGAACATAAAGTCAATAATGATAAAAAATAATGATATTTGCAGTCTGCAAGATATTATCAGTTTGTTTACACTCTCTGACCTTCCAAATATACAGAAATTATTCTATAGAGGTAAACTAGTAGAAGATGAAATAATTCGCTTGTTATTGAACCCTTTAAGATGTTTATGTGTGATATCAAGTAAATGGGAAAATAAGAAATTCCAAGTTGAACGTTGCCCGATGTCTGAAGAGATAATTGGACGAATGGTAACATTACAACACCTTGAGTGTTTACACATAGACGGTTTTACTATGGCTCATGGAGCAATGGAGACATTATTAAATTTCCTTACCAGTAAAATATCATTGAAGGATGTACAATTGTGCAGTTTATACTGCAGTGACCATGACACTTCGTGTAAAGGATTCAACATAGACCTGTCTCAACATTCACATTTAAGAGGTTTGGGATTGCATCAGATCCCTGTGTCAAAATTAAACATGAATGCATCGTTATTAGAGAAATGTACTATAGGTAACTTATATAAACCTGGTGTTGTGTCATCTTTTCTTAGTCAACTACCAGCAGCCAGTAAACTACATACATTTACGTGTAATTTCCTAGAGTCTTCCAGTGATATAGAAACAATGTTACAAACATTACCATTGTTGCTTCATGTGAAACATGTTAGATTGTTAGGAATCAATCTAGGTGACAGATCTTTAACACTGTCACCTAAAATGATCAATATTGAGTACATTAACATGTATAGGATAAAAATGTCTTGTTCAGTGTTACATGATCTCATTACTGATATAACAAAACTACCAGATACAGTGTCAGTAGATGTGAGAGGTTGTGATATAAATCCAGAAACAGAATTTGAAAACTTTAAAGCATTTGTAAAAAACTCAGACAATTATGTGGTTACCTTTGACGACACAACACAGTATGGAAATTACTTGTTTCAGTTTAAAACAACAACAAACTTGAAATAAAAAGTACTCGGTTATATTAAATGAACATATATAGACAATTAATAGATTATGAATTATGTGACAGGGGAAAAAGGCATGTATTACTTTTATTTTGAGTCAGACATTTAACCAATACTGTTCTGTACCAAAACTGTTAAATTTCAATAATATTCAATTTTAAAACATGAATGGAAACTTAGTATTTTCGTCAGGAAAATTTGGATTTATGTTAAATAGATTAAACACAAGAAAGTTTTATTTATGTTTCTACTTAGCAATCTGTAGCTTAAACTAATATTTCACTATTTATGTCCTTGGGGCCAATATCAACATTATTATTATCAAGAGTTGTCGATAGCTAACACACACTATATTTACTTTATAGTAAAACAATAATTGTTTGAACAACAATGTCTAAGGCATTACGCATTGTCTTGTGGACCTCAAGAAATCTGATATTAATGTCTCTTGAATCAATATTGGCCCCGCCCAGGTAGTATTTATTATGACCCATATGGGAGGCTTATTATCTCAAATTACAATGTACAATAATAGAGCTTAAATATTTTGCCTGTAGTATTGATGTGTAAACCTAAACAAAACTGATATTAATCATTACCCTTTGGTCGATATTGGTCCCACCCTAGGGTACACTTTTAGATAATCTTATATAGGAAGTCTTATTGTGTTTTACAACAATTCCCAGAGCTGAGGTACTAGTATTTGACATGAAGCATTGCCTTTTGTTCATTTTCTGAAGTACTAGTAATATTAATTACATCCTTTGTTTTAATATTTGCCCCGCCCAAAGGGTTACTTAAAACATTAAGGCTTATTTAGGAAAACACTTAAAAGTCTTATTGTCTGAGCTTCGATATGTGGCATGTAGCTTTGCTGAGTAAACCTCTACAAAAGTTTACTTAAAATTGAACCTTGGCCTCTTTATTTATCTATAATTCATTTATTCTTATAACACAGATTTAAAACAAGAGCGATCAGTTTCATGTTGGGACAAGTTTTGTGACAGACGGACAGTGCACAACTACACTTGGTACTGATCATTCCTGTAAAGTTTGGATAAAATTGCACCAGTAGTTTATGAGGGGAAGTCCGGACAAGCTTTTGTGTATCTGGCAACACAGAAAAAAACACCTTTTTATCAAAGGGCCATAACTCGGCCCAAAAATCATTCAACAGGAAAACCCGTGCAATATGCGCAAGGATTTGAGATACAGATCAATCCTGTAAAGTTTCATTGAAATTGCATTAGTGGTATAAGAGAAGTTGTCTGAATAAACTTTAAAAATAAAAATTATTAAAGGGCCATAACTCTGACAAAAATCATTGAACCGGAAAATGCTGACAATATGCACAACTAGACTTGGTACTGATCATTCCTGTAAAGTTAGGATGAAATTGCACCAGTAGTTTATGAGGAGTAGTCCGGACAAGTTTTGTGACGGACGGACAGACGGAAGGACAGACAGACGACGGAGAAGTGATCCCTATATGTCGCCACTACTCCGTAGAGGCGACACAAAATTGTCCTTTTTATGCCCCGCATTGTCCGTCCTTCCGTCATTCCGATAATCTTGTACGCGCTTCATCACCAAAACCGATGTGGGAATTTCAGTGAAACTTCACAACATTGTTTGTCACCAAGCATAGTTTTTCAAAATTTCTTGATTTTCCGCTTGAATTTCTTTTTGGCATAGTTATGGCCCCTTAATGGTCAATTTTTGTGTAAAATAAGCTTGTCTGCGCTTGATCTCCAAAACCGCTAAAGAAATTTCTATGAAACTTTACATAATTGTTTGTCACTATGCCACTATGGCACATTTATGGCCTCTTAATGGTAAATTTTCGAGTTAAATCACCAAAACCGATGGGGAATTTCAGTGAAACTTAACAGGATTGTTCGTTACCAAGCTTAGCGGTGCACACCCTTTTGATATTCTGCTTGATTTTTTTGCACAATTATGGCCCCTTAATAGTTTATTATCAAGTAAATTATGTTTGTCCACGCTACATCTCCAAAACCGCTGGTGGGATTTCACTAAAACTTCAAAGGATTGCAAGAAAACCTAATCGTGGATAGTATACTCAACATCACTAATTCCGCGTCATCACTCATTTTACGGTAATGGCATATTTTCATGTGAACAGAGTTAAAATTTATCAGAATTTACATATTTTATTCATATACCTATACAACAAAGTTTTTGTGCAAAATATTTTAAATCCATAGATTTTTACGTAAAACAGAACAACATTTTACAAATTTCTGCAAAAAGCAATAATAGTCCATCAAATTTGTGCATATGTCTGAAACAATCATCATTTTCTTAATGTTCTTGTTTGTTGAAAAAATAAATGTTGAGTTACAAAGTAGGGATAATTTAAAATCAAGCACAATAACATGTAGAAATTTTAACCGAACCATGAAAACAAGAGGGCCATGATGTCCCTGAGTCGCTCACCAGAAACAACTGCTTTTCAGTGTTGGAAATATCCATTGTCAATATTTTCTGATATTTAATTTGAGCAGAGAATATGTTTAAACAATAATTTGAAGAAATGCCATGACCTGGGGTATTTAAGCTTTAGCTTAAACGGCGCCATCAAATTAATATGAGCAAACTTGATAAAAGACTACCTAATAATGCTACAAAGTTTGATGATCATCTATCAATTATTTCAGTAGGAAATGTCGTTGAAAGGTTTTTCTATTTTTGGCTTTAGTGGCTCCTTAAAGGGGCCAATCAAATTAATATGAGCTAATTTGATAAAAAAAAGTACCTAAGAATGCTACAGACAAAGTTTGGTGATCATCCATCAATTAGTCCTGTAGAAATAGACGATTAGCTTTAGCGGCCCCTAAAAGGGGCCAATCAAATTAATATGATCAAACTTGATAAAAGACTACCCAAGAATGCTACAGACAAAATTTGGTGATCCTTCATCAATAAGTTCTATAGAAGAAGACGTTAAAAGGTTTTTCTATTTTTAGCTCTAGAGACCCCTAAAAGGGGCTAATGAAAAAAATAATATGAGCAAATTTGATAAAAGACTACCCAAGAATGCTACAGACAAATTTTGGTGATCATCCATCAATTACTTCTGTAGAAATAGGCGTTTAAAGGTTTTTCTATTTTTAGCTTTAGCTGCCCCTAAAAGGGGCCAATCACAATAATCTGAGCAAACTTGATATAAGACTACCCAACAATGCCACAGACAAAGTTTGGTGATCATCCATCAATTAGTTCTGTATAAAAAGACGTTTAAAGGTTTTTCTATTTTTAGCCCTAGAGACCCTTAAAAGGGGCCAATCAAATTAATATAAGCAAATTTGATAAAAGACTACCCAAGACAAAGTTTGGTGATCATCCATCAATTAGTTCTCTAGATATAGATGTTATAAGGTATTTCTATTTTTAGCTTTAGCGGCCCCTAAAGGGGGCCAATCAAATTAATATGAGCAAACTTGATAAAATACTACCAAGAATGATAGAGACAAAGTTTGGTGATCATCCATCCATTAGTTCTGTAGAAGAAGATGTTTAAAGGTTTTTCTATTTTTAGCCCTAGAGACCCCTAAAAGGGGCCAATCAAATTAATTTGAGCAAACTTGATAAAAGACTACCCAAGAATGCTACAGACAAAGTTTGGTGATCATCCATCAATTAGTTCTGTAGTAGAAGATGTTTAAAGGTTTTTTCTATTTTTAGCTCTGTTGGCCCCTAAAAGTGACCAATTGAAATGACATTAGCAAATTCAAGTGTGACTCACAAGCATACTACAGACCAAATTTGAATTAAATCTGCCCTGCAGTTACAGAGAAGAAGACGATTGTTGACGCATGACGACGGACGCCGGAGTATCCCCCTTTGATACTAATAGCTCACCCTGAGCCTTCGGCTCTGGTGAGCTAAAAATGAAATGTGACAACATTACCGTGGTTCAAATGATGACATAATGTTTTCAAAATTGCCGACATATGGTCTACGTTTGGTCCATTCAAATTGACTTTGACTGAATATATTGTTGTTTCCTTGTGCAATACTGCAGAAAATACCTTTATGTTATAGCTTACCATAAGTCTCATTTGTTGTTTTCTTTCTGGTTTCAAAGCGTTAAGTATTGGAATTAAGAGGAGCACAATATCTCTTGATTTTTCAGTTAATTAACTTTGTCCATTGCTCATCTCCAAAACCATTTGGGAAATTTCAGTAAACATTGTTAAATTTGTTTGCATGGTGTCATGATTTTCCAAGTCTAGTTGTGCATTGTGCAAATTTCTTTCGCAAAGTTTTTTTATAATTTGTTTAGACTATTTTCTCCTTCACTTCTAATGGAATTTCAATTGAATTTTAGGAATGATATTTATCAAAGGCGGTCGTGCATATGTTACCGGTATTTTTTGGCATGTATTGCGGATTTTTGGTCAAAGCTTCCTTTCGCATAAGTCACTTTTCAGTGACAGCTCTTGTTTAAATATTTTTCCCCATTAATCTCAGTGGCGGTTAACCTGGATAAAAGTGACACATATGGGTTGACCACGTAAAATACTTTACTTTGTTATGGTCTGCTTAACAACATAGAAAATAATATGAGTTTTAATAATAAAAGTAAAAAACAATATTTCGATGATAAACACGTCATTCTTGGATAGTGCATTAACATTTGTACTAAACTAAAACAGTAAATAATGTACTGTGCGAAAATATTTAACATTTGATGAACGAGGGTATTCTTCTTTGAAATAGTTGTACTCAGGTGAGCAAATAAAAGTATGTGTTGCGTTCATTGAACGCCTTCCTTCCTTGTTGATCTTATCATATTTTTGTCCTTATCATATTTTTGTCCTTTGACATTATATATTCTAGATTAATGTGTTTGTTTTACTGTATTTTATTATCATTGTCATCATATTGCTATGTATTACTAACATATAATTTTGGACGTTTGCATAATTATTATATTACGGTATTATAGATTGTTTTGTTTGATTTTACGGTACACGAACACAATTTATGTTGTACACATTTAAGTCAAAACCACCTCATCTGCTGAAGCTTAGGCATAGACCCCAGGAATTCGAACCCATTTAATCGCCTCATACTATCACGCAGTGACACACGGTGGCTGCAAATCTGATGCATCAACACTGAAAGACAATCCCTCAGCCCAATTGTTTATTTGTTTTAACTATTCCACCTTTCACGTCTAGTGTCTTTACATTTTATCCCTCTACCCACGAGTATGTCCATTTATAAATCATTCTGTCGGTACATGTGTCTATACTATTTTAAAATAAAATGTATATAGGATTTGTCATGTGTTCTGCCTTAACTAATGACGTTTTATTTTTACATTTACTTAGCAATAGAAATTCTAAGCAATTAATAGTACAAGTTCCTAATTTGTTTCCGGAATTTTTCCCAATTTAGCACTTCGAAAGAGGTAAGGTTTTTTCCCCTACAAACTATATACCTATATCTTAGGGTTTGTCTGCACAAATGGCTTGAGGACCCAATATGTCTTAGGAATACTTTAGTTTTTATTTCTCATATGTCTTTTATTTGTTGGTGTGCTTTTATGTATTCAAAAACATTACTTATTGGCTAATTATCTGAACCTTTTCTTCTGTTGCTTTTGGCAATAAGTACAGCTAAAATGATTTGATATTTTGTATGGAAGTCAAAATACTACTTGGTTTACCTTTTGTTACTTTTATGACGAATAATTTTATATTTATCGCCACTTTTTTCAGATAACAAGTATCAAGAATGCTCAAATATCGATAATAAATATAATTCATGTTTGCATTTTCTAAAGAGACAGTTATTGGTTTCTAAGGCATAATGTGCCTTTAATACTTCAACGACTTAATTCTCTTTACAAAGTACATGATCTTAGCAAAAACTTCGGCAACTGTTTTTTCCCAGTCATTGCCTTTTTAGCACTTTGAAAATAGTACTTGAGGGATGTTGCACTTGTTCATTATCCTTCATGTACAGACTTTGCAATTTTCATGTAATTTTGTTGTGATTAATGCTTCCAAGAGATCACTTTGTTTCCAGATTTTGATACATTTAACCTATTTTGACGATTATTAAAAATTTACACATTAACTACTAAAATATTCATGCTCTTGACATTATGTTTATATTGTTCTTTTTAAAAAAAAATTAGAAACATTTCATTCTGGCAATCCGGATAACCACTACCACTGTATTATAACAAGTACAAATGTTGCTGCTGCAGCAATTGAGAAGCTCCGCGCAAAAAATGCGCTCATTACAGATACCTTACCAAATTATTCTTACGCACAGGTCATGTTATATTGAGATTAAGTACTATTGTACTTTTTTTCCGAATGTTTTGTAAACCACTTTTTGCATAATTATACTTATCTTATGCACTGTCCATAATTAAAAAGAGGTGAAAGATATTTAATATTTAAAAATGCTTTCACTGACTCCTACCTGGTAAGGAAAGTAATTCCATTGAATACAAACAAGACTTACAAGAGTTGTAAATGTTATGTGACATGACTGTACTGTGTTCTGTTTGTGTCACTTCTGTAGTCAGTAACATAAGATGATAAAAATATCAAAGTCTGTTTTTTCATTATTATAATTGTAACAAATATACAGATAGTAACAAAAGGGACTAATATAATAATATAGTAATATTACATGCATTTTTTTCATGTCAAATTAAAAAAAAATGGTTTCATTCAATACTGAAAGTAGAACACACTCTGGAATGAAAAAATGGGATAAATTTCAAAAAGACCAAATTCAGGATTTTTTTTGTTTGTTATACGTACACGCGTTACATGGTGATACAGTATTCATCAATATAATAGAAGACTGTTACCTGAATTTTAGGCAGGTATGAGGAAATTCACTAACATCATGTTCGTGCGAGTCAAAGATATAAAAGCTATTTGACATTGGTGATATATAAAAAAAACTATTGTTAATTGATTTATTGGGAGATCAATATACTTTTTTGTTGAATTGCTTTAAAACCATTCATAAAAAACATTACACTTCATTTTCAAACTGCAGATCAAAGTTTCTGTTGTCAATGATGCTATCTATCTATAGCCTATGCTTATTGAGGGTCCATCCGCTCGTAAGGGCCTTCGCTGTCGAGTACGGACCCCCGGACATGTCACCAGTCATACCCTTAAAGAGTTAATTTTGAAGCACAAAGTGGTATGCAATACCAATGACGCCAATGAAATGCAACATTATATACTAAAGTTTAATTATTTCAAAACAACCAATATATCAACATGTTATTATTAAACATTTAATTTCATAAATATGAATTAAGAATAATTATCAAAAGCAAAATTATTAAAGTCTTATGCCTATAATCTTCATTATATTGACAAATTCAATCACTTATATGCTGTGTGTAAATGTAATTCAAAATGTAACAAATTGGAAATAACAAATTTATAACAGAACATTTATAGCTATTTATATCTTTCGAATTCATGTACGACAGAAATGCTTTCCGGTTCTCATTCATTAATGTGACATGCTGCGAATCACCGAAGGGGAAACCAATATAGAAATCGAAAGGAGTTCTTGAATGCGGATTTATTTTTAGCTGTAAATCGAAGGGATTAATTGATCAAATCCGGGCCCATGGACAAAAAAAATAGTAATCACAAATAGCTCCGCGCCTGTGGGCGCGGAGCAATAAGAAACTGATCACGACGACAATTTTGAATACTTTTGCCAAGTTATTCTAATGTTTGGTGATAGCAGCTAGTACTGCAGTACAGGTCAAACATACAATTGATTATATGATTGATTATATTATATATTATAACCGCTTCATCATTTTTGTAATGTGGATTTCCCGTAGGCCAATGGGAGTTATTCTTACTTTAACTCTAGCTTACCAAGTGACTAAGAACTGGTACTTTTTATCACGTGGTACATTTTGTAGATTCAAAGTCGATTGAAAGTAGGTTCGAAGTTTAATGCGTAGGGCCATACCAAGAATGACTATGAGTAGTTGAGTACTAACGAATTTAGTTGTTGGTTACCTAAACTGCTTTTCACTTCAAAACATTTTTGGGTCGAATAAGTTGCAAATCGAATCCGGTTAGCAGCAGAAGACAAAATCGCAAAGATAGCCTTAGCAACATAGAGCAAGCAAATAAACGATTTAAGCCTACAACAAGAGATGGTTTTCGTTTGTAAGTGCAGCTTATTTAGTGAGCCCAAAACGAATTATTGAAAGGTCTAAAAAGCCATTCAATGACTTTCCATGGAGCGCATCAATTGCTAGTCCTATCAATTTCATGACAATAAATTTCTAAATGGACAAGTTAAAATTTTCCTAGCTTCAGTAAGAAAATTAGATGAAGAGGATAAGAAAAAATAAAATAAATCATTGCAGTGTGTAATACGAACTTGCAAAGTTTCTGAGCAGTTCAGATTTTAGTGGAAATGAATGAACCTACACTGCAAAACAATAAACAAGAGGGCCATGATGGCCCTGAGGTCGCTCACCTGTAAATAGGCCCCCGGAGGGGGGGCCAGTTTAAACACCAGGGCTTTTATTTGAACAAACTTAGAAGACACCCATTAGAAGATGTTTCATGCTGTTAAGTTTTTACTACACACATATAATGAAAAACAATGATTTTCCCTCCGCCCGCCCCCCCCCCCCGACAGGGCCAATTTTAACCCAAGGGCTTTATTTGAACAAACTTGGTAGATGTTTAATCCTAAACATCTAAGCTCTAGCTCATTGGGCTTTTTTAAAAGAAGATTTTTTAAGTTTTTACTATACACATATAGTTAAAAACAATGACACCCCTGGGGCGGGCCAGTTTTGACCTCAGTGCTTTTATTTGAACAAACTTTGTAGACACTTACTAGAAGATGTTTCATGCTTAATATCTAAACTAGCTATTTGGGTTTCTTCAAAGAACATTTTTAAGTTTTTGCTATACACATCCCCCCGACTGGGCCAATTTTAACCCAAGGGCTTTTATTTGAACAAACTTGGTAGATGTTTCATCCTAAACATCTAAGCTCTAGCTCATTGGGCTTTTTTAAAAGAAGATTTTTTAAGTTTTTACTATACACATATAGTTAAAAACAATGACACCCCCGGGGCGGGGCCAATTTTGACCCCAGGGCTTTTATTTGAACAAACTTGGTAGACACCCATTAGAACATGTTTCATGCTAAATATCTAATATCTCAGCTCAAGCTCTTTGAGTTCTTTAAAAGAAGAGTTTTTAAGTTTTTACTATATGCATATAGGGAAAAATCAATTACCCCCTGGGGCGGGGCCAATTTTAACCCCAGGGCTTTTATTTGAACAAACTTGGTAGACACTCATATACAAGCTCGATCAAATCGAGCCTGCAATATTTTCAATACTTTTTCGCTTTGTCAGTTCTTTAGAAATTTTTCATTTCTCTCTATTTTAATAGAGAAACGCACAATGATGTTGACTGTTTGCCGACTAAGGCAGGCACACGTGTGGACTGCAGAACCGAGTATGGTTCTTCATAAGTTGGTATCTTATCAAACGTGGCCAAGTAAAAATCTCCGCTGTAGGACAAAGTCTACATTCAGTAGTGTTGTAAGGCACCGAAGTATCTTAGCGAATTAAAACGAAACTTAATCATTTTAAATTTTACTACTATAGGTCTGAAAAAAAATATTTTCGAAATATGCTTTGGGTTTTTTTCCAGTGGAGATGTTCATCGAGCCAAACAATTGGTGAAGGGAAATTGTATGATTAGAGTTAAAATCCAAACTGGCATTTAAATATTTGAAAAGTACCTGTCTTAATGTAAGCTAAATGTGAAGCACTACGGCAAAGACCTCTTGAATCGATCAACCCAAATGATGAAGCGTTGTTTGTGCCATGTGGAGGCTGTAAAATAACGCCCTGTACATTAGAGATGTTATATTGCCGATCCTTAAAAGATCGTTCAGCATAAAATTATCGTTGTGCTTGTGGTATTTTTTTAGATGTAACATCTTCGGATGTTTCTAATTTCGAAATTTAACAATTTGATGTTTAAATGTTTAATTGAGTACCGCTCAAGCCAGTGCTAAGGGGCTAGAGGGATGTTGCACGTATTCATTACCCCTCATGTACAGACTTAATCAAAAATAGTCTGCAATTCTCTTGCAATTTTGTTGTGATTAATGCTGCCGAGGGATCACTTTGTTTCCAGATTTTTAAATGTTGAATTCCGCTTAAGCCGTTGCACGGGGGAGGAAGTGTTACACGAAGGATGGAGTTCTTATGATAACTTGTTTGGAGTTCTTATGATAACTGTCACTGAGTTCCTGGAAAACGTTACGGATTTCTGTGGAAAACTTTTCTATATACTTGGAGAACTCGCGTAAAAAATGGTTATTTTTAACTTTAAATGGGGAGTTTGAGGTGCTAAATTAAACTTTGATAATTAAGCTTGCCCTACATATTGTATTTTGTTTCAGAAAAAATCTTTTAGTTCATATTTTGTCGCCTTTTTAAAAAAAATCTGGTAGTTTTGAGAAAAATTACCAAATTACTTGCTAATTCGTACATATTGACCTTTTCATTTGTGATCTTCTTCGTTGCTATACTTAATTACCTAATTATTATGGAGAGTTGCAAACATAAAGCCCACGCTAATAAATTTATACCTGATTTTTCAAATGTTACGGAGTTCTTGCGATAACTCAAAATATGTCCTGGAGTTCTTATGATAACTTTTGTTACTGCCAGTGTGTTTTTGTGCTTAATCACGGCACGTTTAAGTCAATAAGTGTGTAAATCATTATGAAGCATAGTACGCTTATCATTTGAACAAAAATTTGGTTATATAACGTTGGTTTTGATCGTGTTTTTCAGTTCAAGATATATTTTTCTTACCTCCGTTTCTTGTGTTTTTTTTGTTTTTTTTTTTGTTTTTTTGGTCTTTTTGTGTGTTTTTTTTTTTTTTTTTTTTTATTGGAATGACTGTAAACATACTTAATGTAGAGCATTTACCTACAGGATAAAAATACGCTTTGAATTTAATACTCAAGCATGATTTCTTCATATATACATTATTCCTGGCAGTTTTAGAGAACATTTAGTAACTATGCTATCGGTATGCGTGTAAATGGTTTTCAGCAAAATAGGAGGTAGTATGCACTAACTTTATCTAAATTTAATGAGGTGGGTGTCGTCTTTATGTATTCAACGGGTATTTCAATTTCTAAAAGTTATCAGTTTTTGTCATAGAAACGTATAAAGTTCTATGACAATGATATGACGATAGAAAGTAAGTCTTCAATAAGATATGTGAGTCACCGTAAGGTTCATGCCGTTTATCGACCTTGTTCCTTTCTCTATTACATCCAATGTAGCATCACGTGACGTACAGCAATCTCCATATTTCGGAAAATTGCTGCATACATTTTTCTTATCAAAGTTGGAGTCCTAGTTGTGGAAATTTTGCAACAACTTTTGCTGTAATTGATTACAAAAATATGTTGTCGAACTTCTTTCGCTCGAACCCGTAGGGCACGTGCAAATCTGTCGAAGAGATCGGTAGTAATCGGTTGATTTTTTATGCATAAAAAGATCATACATTTCGGGTGCATGGGTGTGAAGGGTATCCCGGTTCTATACGATACATGGTATATAATGATACAATTTACTTAGCCGCTTCTTGAGGGAAGCCCAACTAGTTATTATCTGCTTTAGAAAGGCGGTTGCTTAAAACATGTAACTGAGAAAAAAGTGTAAGTATTAAACAATTTTTCCTTGGCAGTTTAAGCCATGTTACTGCTGAATACAGGTGACCGCTGATTCAGGTTTTCCTGAAGATTTTTGTTTGTTTGTTTGTTTCATTTTACGCCTTTTCCCAACAGTATTTCAGTCATATGCGCGGGTAGTTTCCTAACCATCGTTCCTGGAGAGTTACACCAGTACTAGACTACCTTCCTCCGTGCTAAACTACCAAAGCATCTCCCGGAGATCGGACCCACGCCAGAGAGGTAACTGGATTAGAAGTCATCGACTCAAACCCCTCGACCACGGAAGCGGTCGTTCCTGAAGATAGCTTAGCACCTGTTTATCCTATGTAGACTGTACACTAAAGCAGTTTCATGTCTTCTCCATATATATTGAATGATCGTGTTTTAATTTTGCCACATGGCCTCAATGTTGCTTTTGCGGAAACTTATGACATAAAACTTTTGTTGATGAACAGTATACACAGAAACATTTAGTGCATTCGTTGGGTTTGATAAGGTCAATATGATTTCGCATAAATTTAATTAGGAACTAAAACACGATCAAAACCAACGTTATATAACCAAATTTTTGTGCAAATGATAAGCGTACTATGCTTCATAATGATTTACACACTTATTGACTAATAAAATACGCTTAAACGTGCCGTAATTAAGCACAAGAAACACACTGGCAGTAACAAAAGTTATCATAAGAACTCCAGGACATATTTTGAGTTATCACAAGAACTCAGTAACATTTGAAAAATCGGGTATACATATATTAGCCCGGGCTTTATGTTTGCAACTCTCCACTATAATTAGGTGATTATGTATAGCAACGAAGAAGATCACAAATGAAAAGGTCAATATGAACGAATTAGCGAGTAATTCGGAAATTTTTCTCAAAACTACCAGATTTTTTTAAACGGCGACGAAATATGGACTAAAAGATTTTTTTCTGAAACATAATACAATATGTAGCGCAAGCTTAATTATCAAAGTTTAATTGAGGGCGACATCCGGAAACAGTCTTGCTAGAGTATTTAACCTTCTCAAAAATGTTGAGTGATAATAAGAAACATATTATAATTATTTAAGTAGATACATTAGGAAATAAAGAAGTTATTTAAAAAAGACAAAATTTTTTTTTCATAAAAATTCTAAATTCAAGGGAGGTAATACTGATAATTTTTGTGCTAGAGTTGTAAACCTTGTCACATATGATGTGGTTGATGACCAGAAACTTATAGTTAACACCTTAAGAAATAAAGAACTTATAGTGAAAAAGCTGAAAAATTTAAATCAGAAATCTTGAAATTCAGTCTATTTGTTGCCATAGCAACCAGAATTTTCAACATAGGAAGAAATAGAAAAGATGTGCATAATCTCCAGACTGCCATTTACCCATATTTCAAGTTTCATAAAAAATATTTCCATTACTTTTTGAGTTACCACTGGATCCAGTTTATGTGTTAAATTTGCCATATTTTCAGACTATTTGTTGACATAGCAACCAGAATTTTCAACATAGGAAGAAAAAGAAAAGATGTGCATAATCTCCAGACTCCCATCTACTTATATTTCAAGTTTCATAAAAATATTTTCAGAACTTTTTGAGTTATCACTGGATCCCAGTTTATGTGTTAAATTTGCCATATTTTCAGACTATTTGTTGCCATAGCAACCAGAATTTTCAACATAAGAACAAAAGAAATAATCTCCATACTGCCATCTATCCATATATCAAGTTTCACAAAAATATTTTTAGTACTTTTTGCGTTATCGCGGGATCCAGTTTTGTGGACGGACGGACGGAGGGTAAACCTAAAGTCCCCTCCGGTTAAACCGGTAGGGGACTAACAAGCAAAGAAATATGATCAACAAGGGAAGGTGGCGTTCGATGAACGCAGCCCCGACACGACCTAGCAACAAGAACCACCGGCAAGGACCCAAAACAAAAAACAGGACAGGGCGCAAGCAACAAGCAAACCTGTCTCGAGGCTAAACTAACCTTTGTTCAGGAGCAACAGCAATGAAAGCACTCGATGACACCGAAGTTGAAGCACGTAATATTATGTCAGGACATCCGTCAATGCTGTCAACAGCAGATTCGTATGTGCAAAAAAATGGAAAAAGTGTGATCCTTCGGAAGCATTAATCAACAAAATTACATGAAATATGATAAACAAGGTCAACAAAAAAAGGCGGCGTTCAATGGACGAAACTTACATGAAAATTGCAGAATTGGTTTACCACTGGTTCTTGTTACTGGGTCGTAAGGGGGGTTGCGTTCATTGAACGCCGTCTTTCCATGTTAATCTTATTTCACGGCGTCTCAACGCCGTGATATTGTGATGGGTAGTTTTCGGTAGCACGGGCAAAAGTCACGTGACAAAATTCCTTTCGATTTCTGCAGCCGACATTTTATTGGCTTTTTACGCAATCATTGTACAGCCCATTTCCGTGAAAAGTTACATAGAAACATTTTCCTTTCAAATCATATACATTACAGTATTTTTATCAACACGCGAAATATCAGCTTGATATATTTACACAATTTCGCAAATCCTTTTGACACACTTGAGAAGTTTGAATACTAAAACCCGGATTTCGAATATCGTTGTGGTCTACATTGATGCCGTATCCATATATATATTTTCAAAATTTTCTTACAAAAAGAAAGTTCACCTGCTAATTAGTATAAGGATAGGTAATGGACTGTTATAAACGATTATCCTATTAATTTTATATATTACGTTTATCTGTTGCACAGAATGGTTGTTTTTACAAGGTGTACCAGTATCCGGATGTTGAAAGCCTATCCGATTTTCTGCAAAAAACTGCTGTAAACATGGCCATCTATTTTTTTATGAATACTTTACCATGAATTTGCATGGCTTAATAAAACTGAGCCTGCAACATTTCTTAATTTTGATGTTTGGGGTGTTCTTTTGGGTTTCAGGTTTTCTCTATTTTAAGGGGAAGTAACTCATGTTTACTAAATTATCTGTTCTTTTCTGTCTATCTTAGGTTGAAGTTAGGTATTACTTACTATTTTTGTTTAATAAAATTTACCAGTTGTAAGGTATTAATCAAAAGCATAGAGGCCATGATGAGTGAATATTGATATATATTTTTTACTGGCTTTATATACCTTAGACCAGATTTTTCTAGTTTGTTAAGTTAGCACATATACTATAGGTATTCTGCTAGAGGAATATTCTAATCAATATGTGAAATTATTACGTTCTATGTGTTTGTATGTAAATTGCTCATAAAATAACCTTTGGTAAAAATGAAAAGGTAGAATATTTAAGCTATACATATGGGTGCTCATTTCAAACACTTGATATATATACAGTTAGTTTTATAGTAAAGTCTAATGAGGGACAGTATTTGTTACTGTAAGAGATATGCATTTAATGGTTAGAAACTCACACAACTTAATCTTTATTATATACTTTTTATTGAGATTTTTTTTTACTTTTATACCATACAATATCATGTACTGTATTATAGTTTTCTTTCTACAAGATTATGAATTCCACCCAAACACCAATGTTAATAGGATGTTATATTTATTTTTAATGGAACCTGAGAATTATTTATGTAATGTTCATACAAGTGTATCATAGTATATGGATATAATGTGTATTTCTGTATTTAAAGACTTACAGTTATGATGGATGAGACTTGCATTTAAATTTATAAATGATAATACATGACCAGTCTACAGGTTAAAGATGTTTATAACCAGTGTTAGCTGGCTAATAATAGTATCTATAACAGAGTTTATGTATTATAGTTTTCTTTCTACTAGATTTTGAATCCCATCCATTAGTACCAATGTTAATGTTAGGATTTCATATTTATTTAATAGAAACTGGGAATTATTAATGTTATGTGCATACATGTATATCTTAGTATATTGATATGATGAGATTTATAATATTTCTGAATTTAAAGAGTTACAGTTATGTCATTATTATTAAATGGATGAGACTTTTATTAAAGTTATAAATGATAATACATGCATTGATTGAAAATGTCCTGAATCTTGGATCCAGCAATATAATTGATAAAGTCTCAAAACAAATCATATTCTGAATAGTTACATTCTATTTTTTTTCTAACATGTGCATAGTTTGAAATGGACAGCTTCTGCCTTATCTATTTGTAATGGAGGGGACACCGGTCTCAATCTCCAGGTCTCCTGAGTCAACCCGACAACATAATCTTTTCATAGAGTAGATTGTTACTTGGCTCTTGAATAAATTTGTACACTAATTTATAGTGGGTGATTTAATGTGCCCACATGAAAACCAACAAAGTACAAAAAGTAACCAGGCGCCTGATGAAAACATGAAAATTACAATTCTACCACGAAGTGGTTCGTTGTTGCATAATTTTCATGTTTTTTTTTTCGCCCGGTGCCCTTGATGCAAATACAAATCAGTCTTCATAAAATTTCTTATCATAGAAAAAATTTTTTTTTTTATCTGTACAAAAAATAGATATTGTACATGAATTAGCACAGTTATGTTCACTTTCAAATTGACCTGTTATAAATAATGGCACAACCAATAACTGTCTAAGCCCTTTTTAGTAAAATAATTATACAATGGTATATAAATTGTTATCTTAATTAAGACTATATGAGTAATAATTATGTAAGGGTTTTTTTTCTTATTTATTAATTAAGAATTATTTATCTTGTTAATTTAAAAATCTTAAATATTTGTCATGGTTTAGAACTGTTCACTATTTTAGGGGAGAAAAATGTGTAAGTGGCCAGATAGCTCAATCGCTACAGCCGCGGTACATTATTCTGTGAGTCACAGGTTTGAGTTATGGTGAAGCTGAAAGTTTTTCTCATCCTGTGACTGCATATAACCATGAGTTTAATTCACTATGGCTCTGTAAACATCAGAAATTCAAGGACATTAATCAATATAGTGGAGAAATATGTTGTGGTTTAGAACAGTACTGTTTCATTATTTAAGAGAAAATGTGTGGATAGCTCAGTTGGTCTTCTGAAAGTCATGTGTTCCGAGTCATGGTCAGGCAGTTTCAGTCAGGGTTTAGAAGTGGTTTTACGACTGGCACATGTTTTATTCATTTAATAAAGTGCATTTTAATTTGAAATGGACAAAGGCAGTATTGCATGATACTGTAAGATCTACAAAAGCATTTGATACAGTTGATCACACTATACTGCACATGAAGAAGTTCTTTTTCTTCTTCTTAATGGAACTTCAAGCATCTGCCATATGTAATGACATTCTTACATGGTTTCAAGTTTTATCTCTGATAGCAGCTGGTTTGAATGTGGCTGGTACTCCTTCTACTTCTGCTCTGAGTACCTATGGTGTCCCCCTGATGTTCATTTTAGGTCCTCTTTTATGTCTAATATAATTATGTCAATGACATGTCTGCAACCCTAAGCAATAAGCTTTATTATATGCACAGGTACAAGTATCAGACTATGATTAGATTTTCTTCCCAGGTTCGATACTCGTGCATGTGATTATATGATGATGACTCAGGTATCCTTGTATCTGGTAAAATAAATCTTAAGATTGGTTAATTGACTATAAATTGTCTTTGCATCTTGGCAAGACAGTGTCTATTCTTCTTGGTTTAAGTTTCAACTTAAACTGGGCCTAGCCTCCAGGTCACATGAAATGGTACAGCTATAAAGTACACATCTTTTGTTAAGTATTTAGGTCAAATTCTTTTGGCGTCGCCCTTTGATGCTTTGCATCAATGCTTTTCTTGTTGCCATTTTTTGAATAAATTTCATTTTCTTGCGCAATAAAATCATTTTTTCCCTAAAAATGAGACTTGGTTTTTCCATATGCGTTTCACAGTAAGCATTTACCATACCAGGTTGTACAATAACTTAATTTGGTCCGTAAATCAGTCTTTTTACACAAAGTCTTCTGAACTTCATTCAGAATTCATGTCTCATTTTGTGAGCAAAATTCTGAGTTTCCTTTAGCTATAAAGCTGGAAATGTTTAATTATCCCCCGCCGAAAAGGCGGTTGGGGATATAAAATTAGTCTTCGTCCGTCTGCCTGTCCTTCCTTCAGTCTGTCCTTCCGTCCTCATTTTAGTCCGGACCATATCTTAAAAAGTATTTGAGGAATCAACTTGAAACTTCATAGGTGGATAAATCATATTTAGGAGAAGTGCAGTGCACAACAATGATGATCCTACCCTACATAATTTTTCAGTTATTGCCCTTTGTTATTTTTTCAAACTCAATTTTTGTCCAGAGCATAACTCAAAAAGCCTTTAAGATGGATAGATCTCACTCAGGAGGTGTGCAGTGCAAAAAAGTGATAACTCTACCCCTTCATAGTTTTTGAGTCATTGCCCTTTGTAATTTTTGCATACTTTATTTTCCACCTGAGTGGAGCATAACTAAAAAATATCTTTGAGATGTCAACATGAACTTCATCGGTGGATTGATCTTATTGAGGAGGAATGTTGTGCGAAAGAATGATAACTGTACTGATTATAATTTTTTAGTTATTGACATTTGTTATTTTTCATACTTTTTGTCAGGAGCATATCTCAAAAGTGTTAGAGGTAGATCTTACTCAGGAGGTGATAACTACCTTCATACATGTATTTTTTTTGAGTTATTGCCTTTGTTATTTTTCATACTAAATTTTTCACCTGAGTGGAGCATATCTCAAAAGTGTTAGAGATAACACCTTGAAACTTCATAGGTGGATAGACCCTCATTGAGGAGGAGTGCTGCACACAAGAGTGATAAACGGAGCGTGCATTATTTTTCAGTGTATTGCCCTTTGTTATTTTTCATACTAAATTTTTGTCCAGAGTAATAACTACAAAAGCATTTGAGATATCAACATGAAAACTTCATATATATATAGATCTCACTCAGGAGGTGTTCAGTGCATAAGGGTGATAACTCTACCCTTCATAATTTTTGAGTTATTGCCCTTTTTATTTTTCATACTAAATTTTTCACCTGAGTGGAGCATATCTCTAAAAAAAGCTTTTGAAATGTCAATATGAAACTTCATAGGTGGATATATCTTATTAAGGAGGAATGTTGTGCACAAGAATGTTAACTCTACCCTTTATAATTTTTGAGTTATTGACATTTGTTATTTTTCATACTTTTTGTCCAGAGCTTATCTCAAAAGTCTAAGAGGGAATAACTTGAAACTTCATAGGTGGATAGATCTCATTGAGGAGGATTGCAGCACGCAAGAATGATAACCTACCGTGCATTGTTTTTCAGTTATTGCCCTTTGTTATTTTTCATACTTAATTTTTGTCCCAGAGTATAACTACAAAGGCCTTTGAGATATAAGATGAACCATCATAGGTGGATAGATCTTACCCAGGAGGTGATAACTCTACCCTTCATATTTTTTGAGTTATTGCCCTTTGTTATTTTTCATACTAAATTTTTCACCTGAGTGGAGAATATTTCTAAAAAAGCTTGTGAAATGTCAACATAAAACTTCATAGGTGCACAAAAATGATAACTTTACCCATTATAATTTTTGAGTTATAGCCCTCTGTTATTTTTCATACTTTTTGTCCGGAGCTTATTTCAAAAATTGTTAGAGGTTACAACTTCATAACTACAAAAGCCATTGAAATATCAACATGAAACTTCATAGGTAGATAGATCTCACTCAGGAGGTGTGCAGTGCAAAAGAGTGATGACTCTTTCCTTCATAGTTTTTGAGTAATTGCCCTTTGTACTGTTTCATACTTAATTTTTCACCTGAGTGGAGCATAACTCAAAAGTTCTTTGAGATGTCAACATGAAACTTCATTGGTGAATTGATCTTATTGAGGAGGAATGTTGTGCGCAAGAATGATACCCTTTATAAATTTTGAGTTATTGCCCTTTGTTATTTTTCAAACTTTTTGTCCGGAGCTTATCTCAAACAGTGTTAGAGGTATTAACGTGAAACTTCATAGGTGGATAAATCTCATTGAGGAGGAGTGCGGCACACACCTACCGTGCATTATTTTTCAGGTATTGCCCTTTGTTAATTTTCATACTTAATTTCGTCCAGAGCATAACTACAAAAGCCTTTGAGATATCAACATGAAACTTCATATGTGGAAAGATCTCACTCAAGAGGTATGCAGTACACAAGAATGATAAATTATTCTGCTCTACTACATATGCATGGCTCTTGTAACAAATTACATTGCAATACTTAAAAACCTTCTTAACAAGTTAACCTGTCAATTAAACTCAATGCTATTTGGAGATACCTTAACATTATACTTAACTGTTTTTTTTTTTTTTTTTTTGTATTTTTTCTTTTTTTCGCCGTGACAATCACATTGCTGCATTTCCCAGCAATTTTTTACTTGTTTATCATATTTTATTGAGTCTGTACATGAGGGATAATGAAACAGTGCAACATACCTAGCACCGGCTTGAGCGGCACTCAATTTTCAAAAAATATGATAAACAAGATCAACAAGGAAAGGTGGCGTCCAATGAACGCAACCCCCACATGACCCAACAACAAGAACCAGCAGCAAGGAGCCCAGACGGACCCCAAACAAAAAACAGGACAGGCATAAAATATGATAAACAAGATCAACAAGGAAAGGCGGCGTTCAATGAACGCAACCCCCACCCGACCCAGCAACAAGAGCCAGTGGCAAGGAGCCCAGGGGGACCCCAAAACAAAAACAGGACAGGGCACAAGGGCATGGGCAGGCTAACCACTAAAATCATAAATAATTAGTTACTGATAAGGAACTAAAAGAAAAAAAATGAAAATTAGGCCCATAAAGTCAAAGGGCACAGGGAAAGGGGACAGGAGATCCGGGGAAGGGAGGAATTAAATAAAATAAATAAAAACTGGGGATAAAGGGGAAGATACTTACCGTAGACGAGAAAACAACAAGGGACACAAGTGTCACCAAAACAGTATGAAACAACAGACATACATCTGAGGAACACAGAGGGGCACCGCCTTGGAACGGTCAGCAGCATAAATACTGCTGGGGAGTTTAAACCGGTTAATGGTGCACCAAACCTCGCTCTTAGCCCCACTATGTTCCTATAAACGAGACAGTGTAAATAAAATGAATCCCCGCCAAGTGAAATTCTAACAGTTGTAATGGTTACAAAAGGTTAAATAAGTAAAACACCAAAATGATCATGTAGAAACATATAAAAGTAAACCCAATGACCATAACAAAAGTACTCAATGTCTTAAAGGAAGACAGAGCAACAAGAAAATCGCCTACAATAGATAAATACAGAATCCCTAAAGAAAGCCCAACACGGCAAAATTGAAAATGTTGCAGGCTCGGTTTGATTGAGCCTGTTCATGGACGGTACTGGAAAGTGCAAGTTACCGTCCACGCCCCCTAGCACCGGCTTAAGCAGAATTCAACATTTAAACATGAAATAGTAAAATTTTGAATTTAGAAACATCCGCAGATGTGTTCATAAGGCGGTTATCATGGAACCTTCAATGTGACACAGTAGTGCCATTCCATGAAAAGCCAGTCAGAGCAAGTCAGAGCACGGACAGGCCAATCACCAAAATGATACATGTAAATAATTTGTAACTGAAAAGAAATTCAAAGAAAACAAATAAATGATTGAATAATAAGAAAGAATTGGTAACTGACAAGGAATTCAAAGAAAACAAATAAATCACTGAATAATAGGCCCAAAAAGGCAAAAGAGACAGGAGACCCAGGGAAGGGCGGGGGCGTAAATAAAAGAAATAAGAACAGGGGCAAAGGGGAAGATACTTACCGTAGACGAGAAAACAATAAGGGACACAAGCAAAAGTGTCATCAAAACAGTATGAAACAACATAGACAAACATCTGAGGAACACAGAGGGACGCCGCCTTGGAACGGTCAGCAGCATAAATATGACTGCTGGGGAGTTTAAACCGGTTAATGGTGCACCAAACCATGTTCCTATAAACGAGACAGTGTAAATAAAATGAATCCCCGCCAAGTGAAATTCTAACAAACTGAAGCGCTGGAATCAATGATCCCGATGGACCAGAAAAATATTACAACACTGAAGTGAAGTTCGGGGCAACATTTTACGGCTGCCACATAGCACTTGACAACTGCTGTTGTGAAGTTTAAGTATCTGGAAAACTTGTGATCCATCGGAAGCATTAATTACGAAAAAATTACATGAAAATTGCAGATTCGGTTTGATTGAGACTGTACATGAAAAATAATAATGAAAAAGTGCCATATCCCTCACACCCCTAGCACCGGCTTGAGCGGTTAGAATCAATGATCCCGAATAACCAGAAAAAATATAACAACACTGAAGTTAAGTAAGGTGCAACTTTTTTACGGCTGCCACACTGCACTTGACACCTACTCTTGTAAAGTATAAAAATCTGGCAAAAGTGTGATCTCTCGAAAGCATTAATCACAGCAAAATTACATGAAAATTGCAGACTGCTGTTTAATCGTTCAGCACGATCGTTGTGCTTGTGGTAATTAGTTTTTTTTCTATTCGGCTATTTTCTTGTTTGGTTGTGCCAGTATTCCTCACTTGAATACTTAAAATAAAAAAAATCCTAAAGAAAGCCCAACACGGCAAAATTGCAAATGTTACAGGCTCTGTTTGATTGAGCTTGAACATGGACGGTACTGGAAAATGCAAGTTACCGCACCGGCTTAAGCAGAATTCAACATTCAAACAGGAAAAGGGTGAACTTTTTGAATTTAAAAACGTCCGCAGATGTGTTCATACGGCGTTTATTATGGAATAGAGAAAATAGGAATCCCAGCACGTCAATATTGAAAATGTTGGGAGGTTCGGTTTGATTGAGTCTGTCAAGTGCAAACTACCGTCCACGCACCCTAGCACCGGCTTAAGCAGAATTCAACATTTTAACATGAAATGGTAAACTTTTGAATTTAGAAACATCCGCAGATGTGTTCAAACGGCGGTTATCATGGAACCTACAATGTGACACAGTAGTGCCATTCCATGAAAAGCGGCGTATGGTCCCCAAATAAAAAAATGTGGAGGCCTTAAAAAAGATAACAATGGGCGGAACTAAATAAAATGGAATTTTGAAAGGGGATCAGAGGTTAAGTATAAGTAGCCTGCATATCACAGACAAGACGTCAAGACAATTTAAAAAGCAGACAACATATCCTATGTACGGGGAGACTTTTTACAGCCGCCACACGACACAGAAAACACTGATGTGACCATAAGTTACCAAAGTTAAAGCAAACATAACCCTAACGGTAATTCAACATTATTCAAGTAGGGTTATTGGATAGCCAACTAGGAAATGCCAAATGGTAAGAACGAAAAGTACCACAATCACAAGAATAATGTCATGCTAAACGATCTTCTAGGACTTGAAATATTTTATCTCCGACTTTTTACGGCCTCAACATCGCTGATGTGGCAATAAAATAGAGATATTATGAATTCCTAAAGAAATTCCAATACGTCAAAATTGAAAATGTTGCAGGCTCGGTTTGATTGAGCCTGTTCATGGACGGTACTGTTAAGTGCAAACTACCGACCACGCCTCCAAGCATCGTCTTTACATCATAGGTACTGTAATGTAAGATAATGTATGATATGCGATACTGGCCGGCTAATGCACGGTGATAGGGCGTTTATCACAACTTTTCCGCGCAACGTCAAAATAGCATCCTTCTGGCCATGACACCGTATATTTCTGTACAAAATATAATTTGGCTGGATAACCAAATTGCAGGTAATGGCTTACAAAACATCTAACTGCTGGACATTGCAAAATTATTCCAATTGTTCAAGTATACCATCGAATTTCTGAAACAATTTATCCTTAATCTAGCACAACAAAATTCACAAAAAAATACATACTTCGAAGATATAGTGTTTACAAAAGATCGTGTCTACCTCAACATGACTCGTACTTGTCACTAAAACGTGTGTTATAACGACGATGTATTTGTTCTATGACCTAATGATCTCGTATAGGTATTCATGGTTAAAAGCATAAATTCAAGTTCCATACCAAAATTGTGTGTTTTTTCTATCGTAAATTTTAGGGGAATATATGTTGAAAAAAGGGACTATTGGACCCGAATTTTGGCGCACCGTATAAACAACTGAATTCAAACAACCGCATTCTTTTTTCCGTTCAGTTAGACTGATAAATACTGGGGCACCGTTTTCTTTTGCAAACCATACTTTATGTTAGTAAACTGTAAGATTTCTTAAAATATGTTTTATTTGATGAAAAATACTGTTTTTTGCTGTTATGTTATGTGCTGTTTTATCACATGTCATTTTATGGATCAACTTCTCAAGTCTGATCTATGTAAATAATAACCGTCTTAGATAAGTGCACATGGTATCTATGTAGATCAAAAATTATTAGTCCTTTTTTTTCGAACTTATTTCAAACAGGTGGAAAGATCATTCTTTCGACCGAGGTTACCAAGCATTGTGTTGTGTAAAGTGTTCTTTTAATAATTCATTTCCCAAACTGATTCAGATGAATTCATCGATTAAATCTCAACTCTGTCAGGCGACACCCAAATACATTTGTACATCGTCGTGTATATAATCACATGACTTCCCTTCCTCGATTATTCTTCAATGTTTGGAAAAAAAAAACTAGGTTTAAGGGCGTAACAACTGAAATTTATTCAAGAATTTAGTGGTCTATTCTAGTTTTGGATTCGGCAGAATGTTGGCTCATTCTCTTTTGACGGATTTTTTGAGCTTATCAATGTGCTGATTGAGACTTGAGTTATGCAGGACGTAAAAGCCTTAAAAAATTTACTTCCAGTTAGTTTGGAAATGATTCCTTAAATCGAACCATTGTTGGGAACGTTTTCTTTATGAATTCGGTGCTTTCTGTCTGAAAAGTAATTTCGCATTTTCCTCAAACCCTAGCAAGAATTTCTTAAATTGCCCACTAATTTGAAATAAAGTTGCAAAACGCCATAACATAAATTTCCATGGTGCAGTTTTTGCAAGAACCAGGGCAATAATTTCCTCAGTCATGGTCTCCGAGGTGCTTTTTTTTAAACAACCTTTTACGAAAGATTGTCTTCGTGCTCTTTTTCTTTGGCCAAAATAAGAAATATGTTTGTTTCCCCTTCCCGACCCATTAAAATTAGGGTTGGGTAGATAGGTAGGAAATTTTTTTATATGTACATAATAATAAACAAGTAAAATGGTTTCCTGCGGTGAACATTTTAATGATATAAAGATATTTCATCTAACTATTTTCAACATTATTTGGGGGGGGGGGGGGTAAAATAAACGTTTTGTATCAGGAATATAGTTGACAATAATCGATCAATATAGAAGAAGGTCTTTGGAAACTGGTGACCGTTTGAAGACCGGAGAAGGTGAAACATATAAACAATTATTAGATAGGCCTCCCAGTTTATGAATAATTCCGAGCAAAAAATAAATAAAGTAAAACACACAAGTTTACGCAGAAAATATCTCTATTTTAAAAATATGGCAGATGCCACTACGAATATTTTAATTTTGTAGATTTTCAGTATAAAAAATTTATTGTTTGTAAAAAATTTGAGATAGATATTAAAAGGGAAATATTGATGAATTTTCAAACACATCTTCAAGTTTTTGTCCACCTTTAAAACGGGTAAAAAATAATTATAGAAAAATTAGTAATATCACGGTAATAGTTTTTTGTTCTCAATTAGGTATAATTCGGACTAATTCCCTACAGGTAAATCCGCTAACGTACCGCAAACGGTATTAAGCTGGTTTTCTCGAAAAAAGGTCAATTAACCAATCATATTACGGTTTTACAGATCACGGTGCTCCTCCATGTACCGAAAACAGGTCACGTGCTCCTCCATGCCTTCCAAAAGGGTTAAACGCGTACCAAAATTACCCTGCGGTCTCCCAGACCGCAGGGAATAATCTGCATATAATGTATAATGGAATTTATTTAGTGGCAATAGTATTATGTACATGCATTACCATACATTGTATTAAAAAACTGACTATTAATTAGTAAACATTCATAAGAGTCATGAATCGTTTAAATTGATTTTAAATCATAGCTTAAGAACCAAAAACAAAAGTTAGTTTTAAATATATTTATTGCCCAGAGTATACAAGTACAATGTATATTGTAATATTTTTGAACAGTTTTTCTTATAAAAAATGTTTCAATAGTCTTCCTAATTGATTTTAAGCGCAAGCTACCTTGGTTTCTTGGTTTTCATTTGGGTGGGTGTTGTTTATGGTAATATAACAACAATATTGTTACAATCTGAAAGTAAATGTTTTTTTACATTATAACTTTAAAACGAATTTTTTGAAATTGTTTAAATTTGGGGACAAAACTGTTATCGTTCCTACAGGAAACACTATCCACCAATTCAACTAAATTTATTATATCAAGTTTGTCGATTGAATTTTGTAAATTTGTTCAATTGTCGTTCATATATCCGGGGGGGGGATTGTGGCATGTTTATATTTTAGACGGGCATTTATCAATTTCAACTTTTAAAGAAGTATATCATCTTGGAAAGAATATTGGTTAAGTTTCCCCAATCAAAATGGTTTTAACACACTTGATTGACGGATATTTAACCAATATTTAAATTATAGTGTTGCGCGTTGCAAAGGCGAGTGCATTTTTCGATTTGGTTTAAAATGAATTTACTAAGTTACTGGTTTTTTAACAAAGTTGCAAACATCTGTGGCAGAAATGATCTTGTTTTTATTTATTTATTTATGTAAATTTTGTTTTGTTTTTTTTTTTTTAATATTCTGAATAGGTTTTAAATGTTACAGGTTTAGAAACGCCAGGTGCTACATGCTTTTGTTACAAACGTATTTGTATGGTATAAATGTATATTTTTTTGGTAAAGTTTTTTTTTCCATGTTTTACTTCTTTACACTCAAAGCCCGTGTCCAATAGCCTTAGCTTAATATGTATAAAAGTGTTTTTTAATCTTCATTAAATTATCTTGCTTTTAATCTTCATTAATTATCTGCTTTTAACCTTATTAATTATCTTCTCATGGTAATTTGTAATTTCCTTTCATATTTTCACTTGAATTTCCTTGCTTATTGTTACAACGCATGAGCAATCAGCGGAAAAAAAGTATTTTATGTAGGCATTTGTCTTTTATACAGTTTAGAATTAATATATATTAACAAATAATGCCATTATCATATATTTTGTCTGTCATATTTCAACTTTGTAACATTCGTACAAGCACCTAGCCTCTAGGGCCTAAATTTACAAAATAAATGATGGTGCAAGTAACGGGTTTCCTCTAGCTTAGAAATAAAAAATTTTAGTAGCTCATATGTGTCTTAACAAACCTCATTACACCATGTCGAAAAAAAAATCACCTCGGCCAACAAGCCCCTTTTTCGCTTAGCGGAAACAATAATTGTTTGGCGCTCAACGGGGGACCGTGACTTATAAAGCCACAAGTCAATAAACATTAAACAATAAATGGTTTATTGTGAATAATGTAAAATGAATTGAAATTTGAAATAAAAATAACATGTATTTGACAGTAAACATTTTCTCACACCCTCCCTCATTTTTTACCCCCCCCCCCCTCCTTTTTCACACTACCCCCTACAGCCCTTATCCCTTTAATTTCTCATATGGGCCCCACTTTTCTTTTTTTTTATTAATTCACAACATTACGTGTCCCTCCTTTCGCCCCCCTTATGTCCACTCCCGGGTTGGGTTTTTGGGTGTGTCGGGGGGGGGGGGGGGGCTGTGGGAACGTTGCCTTTTGCCTTGTTGATCTTTAATTTCTCGTTTTTTTTTCCAAACATATTGGGATTTTTAAAGTTTAAAATGAAAGAGAGAAATAAAAGGATATTCACGACAAAAATTCAAAAGAATATCTTTCTTGTTAAGTCCCACAAACCCAAGGAAGAAAATTTAGGTTTTAAAAGGGATAATTAATCAAGAATTTTTATTATTTCATAGGGTTGAATCATGAATTATCCAGTTTTTATTTTTTGCCTTCTGGTGCGGTAGCTTCGGCCTCGATCGATTGAAGAGTTATCCATTGAAAGCAATAGCTTGGACGAAGATACAAATCTGGAAACTCTTTCAGAGGATACTACTGATATATCAGGTAATGGTTGTGTTATTTATGGACCGGGGAAGCATCAGTAGCAAAATGTTCTAGGTCGCCGACTTCAAATCACATTCCCCACATCGCTGTGGGCTTTAGTCAAGGTCTTTGCTTAAGGAAGGTCGGTGCTTCTACTTATGCCTGAAATATACGATCCCTTCGCAGCTCACTGAATACACTCACGTGAGCGATAGTGGAACATTCGACCGATGCGCATGAGAGTAGCCTGGAATAATGCAAGAAGGGGGCACCAGAGACATTTTTTTATGAGTAATGCTGAAAATTTGCCGTTTACGTAAGACGTTTATAGTACCTGTGTGACTTTAAATTCAACAAAAATAAAGACATTTTAGGTTACTGATCTGACGATTTCGTTGAAATTTTAAAATGATGGTAATAGTAATCAAGTGGTATCCATGATGTTTTGGCTTCGTATCTTCAAATTTGTAATTACAAATGCAAAGCATTTGACGTCTATACGTTTGCACGATGATAAGTCTTATTTGATAGTATCCAATTTATGTCAGTAACTTACCCTGTAAACGTTACATTACGGTGGCTACCTCGTTCATCATATTTTAGCAAGGACATTCTGATGACCATTTTGAATGTTAATATTGCCCAAATAAAATCAGGTAGCCTAATATAGAATATACTTGATCACCACATTTTTTTCAAAACATCCAATATGAGAAGGGTAACTTGTCGGTGTGATATAATAAAATATTATGTCGGGTCTGCGTTAATCTTTCTTTGAGATTCATCAGTTAAATAATGTATAGCACTAGTTTTGTCATTCTATTCATGTACTTAATTGCTCCTTTCATTCATTAATTCATTAGTGCAAGTTTGTGTTTATAAACTGATATCCACTTAATTTGTCTTTGACAAAGACATAATATGATCGAATGTATCACAGAGCCGGGAGCTTCAACAGTAAAAGACCCAGACAATGGTTTAAGTACGTGGTATGGAGGAAGTAAAATTGCATTTTCCGCATTTCTCAGCAAACGTTACGATCTTCTTGGAAAAGGGCAACACGTGAAATTCGACAAAGTGTTGCTGAATGATGGGGACGGGTATGAAGCAGTAACAGGGGTGTTCAGGTTGTTACACAATGATTATTTAATCTTATGCAATCTTATTAATCTACTCGAAATTTGTTTGATGAAAAGATGATGAATGATTTCTATTTTTTTGTATTGATGTGTCCAGTATAACTATTCGTAGAATAACATCAGTTCTGTAGGATGAAACCAACTTTTTCATTTCTATTATTATTTTTTTAACATACATGTGTTGCACTTTGGGGTTTTTAAATTGAAATATAAATTAACTTTATATATCGTAATATGCCTCAACTGTTTGCTGATCTATCATTTAAATTAATATCAAATAAATAAATTAACGTAGATTTCAGAGTTATCTTTTGTACATCTCTGCATTTAAAGTAATTTGAATGTCTACATTTTAGACATTTTGAATAATAGACATATTTCATTTTAATCATAATTAAGGAATGAACGACGTTATAATTTTTTGATTAATTTATATTTAAGAACACAAACGACTGGGGTTTATGTGTTTACGTACGCCATAGCACAGAGAAATATAAATGAGGTTCGGGTTAATCTTATGTACGACGGTAATATTGTCAATGGAGCTATTGCAGAAGGTACATTTAAACAAAATATATTGTGTCTACTTGTAATTTCTAATAAGTTCATTTACTGGTTAGAAAATCTACAATTCTGGGTTGTATCGCCAAATAGTGCATACCGCTATATGTTTAATTCCAAATATATAACATTCAAATACTAAAAAATCAGAGAGATGTCCTAAAACAAATCAAGAAATATATTTTTAAAACATGTCGTTTTTGAAAAATAAGCGATTGAGATCGAAAACTTCATTGATTTGCAAGTTTGTACATGAAGATAAAGTCCTACAAAGTGAGTGACAAAGTAAAATTAATTTCGTTTATTTCTATATAAGTATAATTTTTACTCGCTTTTCTTTAAAACTATTTGATTCGGAATTTCATTACGTGTTTAACCCGAGCTTTTTTGTATTTAAATAATTTTATGCATTCTTCTAAGTTTGAAAGCATCGTCGACTTAGCATGATAATATGTTCCATTTATCAAACATCTATTAAAACTTTTATTTCAACAGGTATGCACAAATATCATGATGCCCAGGGTACAAATACTGCAATAATACACGTGGTTAAGGGAAAACCAGTTTGGATTGAGGCTGCATCACGAGGTGCTCTGGAGGGAAACGATGGTGACGGCCGATATACTACATTCAGTGGTTTCTTGTTGTACGCTAGAAATTAACTTTGATTGATATCAGACTAACATTACTCCAAAATAATTGGTTTTGACCACGTTCTGTTACAGAGACAAAATTCTTGTGTAGACCTATATTCTTATATATTGACCAATTCTTACTATTTATTTATTGAATTATTGATAAAGCTATAAAGTAGAATACTTTCCCTGAAAAAAACTTTTATCACAAAATAGTTAGTTCAATTCTTTGTTAATTAATAATAATTAATAATACTGTAATTAATTAATATTTATTTTTGCTTGTTAAGAGGAAAGCTTGAAGCTTATTTGAATCATTCTTGAGTCTTACAAGTGCCTAAATTTAGGGGGAGGGTAAACTTCGCACCAACACAGTAAAAGTCATACGACGATATTCCAGTTTTACTGGTGGAAAAGGACCTCAAGCAAACGGATATTGCCGTTCCGTTTGCTGGAACCAATGCATATATTATGGGTTGCTCAAATACTGTAAAGGTCGTATGGCAACTATCTAGCATAAATGGTGAGAATGTGTCCTTTAAAATAACCAAGAAATCCTACAGGTTGATCGTTAGAAACCTTTTAACATCATGTAAATGAACTAAAACGAAATTTAAAAAAGGATTTAATATGGCCTGGTAAAAATGTTAAAGAAAGCAAGACTTACAGGTGAACGATGAGTGGGTCTATACAAAAGTATGTTTGTTTTTTTTTCTACTTTGAAAAATCCGGTAATTTTATTGTTTTTTATACAGTTCCAAAATACATCACAGTGACTTTTATGATATTAGTTATGTTCACAAGGTGCATATTTATATATTCATAATGTACATGCCATACGTGTTTCATAAATTTATTAGGTAACTGCAAAAAAATAATATTTACGCTTCCAAGATCGCATGTGACAGTTTTCAATGTTTAGATTATAAATATATTTATAACAGCCTCAAATTTTAAGTACTGATACATGTTTTTCCGTAATGATAATGCATAAGATCCTGTTTGGTTTTAAAAGAGCATTTAATATATTTAAACCTCTTTTTCCTTAAAAACGGAAATGCAGCGTCGGAACATGACAATTAATGTTACCGTCTACTTGTTATTAGATAAGTTAACACGTATATGATATGAATCAAAATAAGAAAAATGTGGCTTATTGTGGCGCCGTTATATGTCGCAACGCCGCTAAAATGTTCGCACCCTTTTTTACCGCTACAAAAAATGTCGCAACATTTGCCGCTAAATGTCGCAACCGCCGCTAAATGTCCCAAAATTTCATTTGCCGCTAAATGTTGCCATGTTAACGTTAAATGTCGCAAGAATTTCCCATCCGTCAATGTCGCAAACTGCCGTTAAATGTCGCAAGATGTAAATTCATGTTTAAAATCATGATTAAAAATAGTATTATTTTACTTTTTAACGCTCTCATAGTTTATTTTTTACTGTAATTGCCATTTAACAAAAAGTAATCTTTGTTTTAATGAACCTAAATATCGAGGTTTTGAGCTGGCCTATATACTAGTAATGGTAATCTTGACGCCTGAAAGCTTATTCTAGGAAAACGAATACAATTGAAAAATTTCTTCTTCATAGATAAGGGATTTTTTTTTGTCCTCCCTTTTTCATTTAAACCCTATTGGCAACCCATCTTAAAGGTATTTATGTATTTGTCGCTATTGTAGGAATTCGGTTTTAAGTAATTTCATTGATTTGAAACCTTTTTTTGAATCATAGATAGAAACACTTAGCATAATTAAAGCCCGCCTATAAAAGTAAAGCACGGGGAATGTCTTGAAAAAAGCGTTATCTCCTGATTGACTATAGTGTAAGTGGGAATGTCATGGTCCCTGTGAAATGTCAATGTAAAAGTGCATTATGCTTAATCCTTCCTTATAAATAATATAATGTATGTCTAAACATGGAAACATATTTTAAAAGTCTTCAGGACATAATGAGGGATGATCAAAATAAACCGGACTGGGGCTGTCAATTGAAGGGATTTTCAAAACTATCACTTATTGTTATATACTCACAATGAATCGGAAAACCTATATACCATATCTAATTTGATAAACGCAAATAGCTTGTACGTAACAGCGATTTTAAAAAAAGCAATGGCAACGCACACCGGCGCAGTATAAATTTGCGCTGACGTTTAAGCGCTTGAGTTTAAACTCTTTATTTTTACGCTATTTACGTCACAGTATTTTTGCAATGACCTGTATATTTGGCTCCTCCTCCTAACAAGTCATTTAATAGGTTAAGATCAAAATCTAGGGAATATGCCTATTTGGATATTAAATCTGCATTCATCCTTTGCAGGAACATTAATTGCTTGAATAAATAAAACATTTGCCATTTTAAGGATCGGGTTGCACTATTTTCATTTCAACGTCAAACAATAATTTCTAAAATTTTTATAGATATCGTTCAAATCGCAAGTAGTTTAAAAACCTATTGACTTTCTGTTATTAGGTTTTAGGATTTTGATTTTCTTACATTATAACATGTGACGTTTAATTTAAGTATTTACATATTAAGTGATTGAAATCGATGCCGAAAACTAAACCATCCGAATTCCTCCAGCAAAAATTTGCACAAATTCATGGTTCTTTAGTGTGAGCATCAATTTTGAGTTTTCTTACTAAATGCAAAAAAAAAAAAAAGAAGAAGAAAATTAGTAATAAAAATATATTTTATGATATTAATAATAAGAAGAATAACAATGATTGATGCAATGGTATGGATGCGATTGCTCAACGGTTTCGTCGTCTTCAATGTTAATGTGTTTAGGTTGAGGTTTTGAATTTTACATTAAAGGTGATCATTGGTAAAAAAACGGCATGCCTAATGGGGAGAATTAGCATTTCTTGAGAAATTTTCTTTTCAGAATTCGTACCAAATGGAATTGTTGCATGCACATGTCTGTTAGGAAATAAAAATAATATTATAATTAATTACTGCTTGAGAAATAAAGATTTTTCAAATAGACAAAAATATATGGATCCATGAAGAATAAATGAACGTGTAAATGAACGGGACTAACCACAAAATAGGCATCTAGGCTTCCCTCCGTAATTTACCATTAAGCCATTTCTTCAGATATTCAACCGAAGTAGAAAGAGTTTAGTTAAAATTATTCAATTAGTTCGTCACCCTCGGCATAGTACAGAAAATTGGAAATCTGAGTGATGTGTTAATTTTCGGTTCTTGTAAGTTTTTCCAATATAGCCACCGCCATTTATAAATGGCTCCGCTTTTGCAACAATACGGCACGTCACTAACGTTGTTGCAAATTGCCTCAATTACCAATGAAAACTATATAGCCTTGTTTATAATACGGAGCAATTCCATTGTGTGATAGAAGCATATCGGGTTGTGAAGAGTATAGTTGGGACTAGAGATTCAACCGTTAACTTTACGTAGAAAAATTAACAAATTACTTACGAAAATTTCGAGGGTTCAAAAAGGTAAAAGGTTATAACTGCCCTTTTGCCGAAATTGATCTTTTTATGTTTTTTATTTAATGTACTTATTGTCCTTTATTGTCTGACGAAAATATTAATATAAATATTCAATCCACTTATAAGGGCCCAAA